>NW_015090828.1:5937519-5961576 GCF_001431845.1 Calidris pugnax | reverse complement strand
GGGGTGCTGCTGAGGGATGCGGTGATTAAAGTCGTCGTAGCAGCAAGAGAAGACACCTGCAAATAGGTGTAACTGGTCTCGACTTTCTGGGAGTGTAATCCTGTGTGTGTTTTTTTTAAAACTCTGTTTAGTAGCCAGAAAGGTATCTTTTCTGTAAATATCGCCCCAGTTTAGCCTCAGGATTTAGAGAGGGGGAGTCAGTAGTAATGGGGTTTCCGTTTTGAGTATGAGGAACAGATGTCATAAAACAATTTGGGTCTGAAGGAACCTTTAAAGGCCCATCTAGTCCAAGGAGCAGGGACATCTCCAACTGGGTCAGGTTGCTCAGAGCCCCAACCAACCTGGCCTTGAATGTTCCCAGGGGTGGGGCATCAGCCACCTCTCTGGGCAACCTGGGCCAGCGCTTCACCACCCTCACTGGAAAAAATTCTTCCTTACATCTAGTCTAATCTGCCCTAGATCTAAATCTATCCTAGATCTAAACCTACCCTAGATCTACATCAAAGTAATTGATGTCAGAGCATTCTGCCAGTGGGTCCCCTCAATAGGGGAATATGCTTCTAAGCTTTTTTTTTTGTTTGTTTTAATACCACAGAAGTGTGTCTATTTTTACAAATTTTTGGAAACACAAGCAGGGCTGATCGTAGAACAGCAGCCTTTTTGAGGTAATAGTGAAATATTGCTCTTCTAAAAACTAGTGCTTGAGGCCACAGTGGTAACATGCTGCAGATTTTTTTTTATTACTGTGGGAGAAAGCACTGCGGTAAAGTTTCATTCTGTACCAATATATCTGTTCCTTGAGTGCAATATACAGGCAGAGTCCTAAACACTGAGAAAATCCGTGTGCATTTGATAGATGCCTTTGATGTGATTAAGACATTCCCAGTAAATGATTCACCAGATGGCACATCAAAGGAAGATGCTCAAATTGCATTTCAGAGCTTCAGCTAATCTTTAAAGCGTGTGGGCTACCATCCAGGCTGCAACATTTTCCATGAGTTAATTGTCCTGTGTTACCTTGTCTAAATGTGGTGTTTTCCTCTTCTTTTGTCATCAAGCATAACTGAAAACTAAAAGGGAGGTCAGGAGGAAGTAGTTTTGAAGTGTGCTTGCCTCCAAATTTGGGGCTCCAGACTACTTCTTTGAAAGAGGCCAACGTTGGCAAGACCAGATAGACATATGGATGTGACCCTGGTATGGTCCCCATTTTCTTGGCTGTTGCCCTCTATTGTAAATTGTCTCTCTCTGTTGTGCCTATTGCCTTCCTACCTTCTCCTCATCATCAGGGGAAGGTATTCGGTGCTGGTGCTCAAAGATGCAGATGAATACTATGCAAATGAGGTGAACTTAGCCTGGTGGGATGCTACCTGAAGATTCATCCACATTTAGAAGAGCTGACACCCACCTGGCCCCCTCCAGCTGATGGTCACAAGAGCCTTCATGGTCTTGGGGGCAGAAAATGTTGATGGCTTTAAAAGAGCCCATTGATCTGCAGCCTAAGCTATGGTGTTTTAGTCAGTTAGACCTGAAATCCAGCAACCATCTAGCCCCAACAATTCTTCCAAGATTTCTCAGGGTTTACTTGCTCTCTAAATATTTCTTTTGCTGGTTTGGGATCCAACTCCTTATCTCTTCATTAACGACTCCTGATGCTCTCATTTGGATGTGCAGTTCAGTGCTTCTTTCAGCGTTTGGAAAGGAACCATCTCCCTTTGATATATCAGTAAGTGTGCATTTTACAGTGGAGGACGTAACATCAACTATTACATGTCTGAGCTTTATCCCCCGATTTAAATCTGGAGTGGGCAGAATCTAACACTACCACTTAACACAAAGCCCAAATTTACACATCCATAATGTATGACTCATCTCTGAAATTTCGCCAAGTGCTGGGGAGGCATTATCCAGTTTATTTGTATGCATCCCTCTCTTTCAAGATCTCTTTAAACTCTTTGTAATAAGATTTCCAGAAGGATAAATGTTCCTTAAATGTAACCAGCATGTACCAACCTGCCTGGTGCTGCAAGGAAGGTGGAATATTCAGAATATTCAACTTTTTTTCAGGTAGTGATCTGTATCTGCTGTACTGGGTCCCATAGTTGCTGATTTTGGGTGGAGACTGATTATCTGACCTCTTCCTATTTTGAGGGTTCCTACAAACTTAAAAATCATATTTCAAAAGTGAAGTAAATTTTGTTTGGCTGATAATTCCACTTTACTGAAGGTGTCTGGAAAAGGGAGTTTTGTAAAATCAGTTTGCTTTTCAAGAGTTACCATAGTTGTTTACCTTCTGATTTTTTTTTTCATCCTAGACAGGGAAAATAGGCGAGTCAGTTTTGTTTTTACTTGCAGCCACTTTCCCCTTCTGGCTCACGATGCTGACATGTTTGTGGGGGCCTTTTTCATGTGGTGTAGAACTGGATTCACTATGATCACTTTGGCTGCATTCAGCAGCTTCTTATTTCCCTTGTTTGTTTACTAGTTTGCTTTGAAAAGGGGCGTCAGAAATTTTTGTCTCTCTGTCTCATGCCCACACTCCCCACCCAGGTCTTCATTGTATGATCTAGACTGTTTTTAGGAGATGTGAACGTGCAGAGTTTTCTGTTGGGGAAATTTTACTAAACTATATATGGGTATGTAAAGATAGATGCACACAACTGCACAGCCGTTACCACTGCATACAGATGAGATTGTGAATTTGGCTCTGGCAAGTAGCACACTCCCTCTATTTTGCTATAAAAGCTGTGCCTGAAATAGGTATGCCTGTTCAACTCAGTTAATTTGTATGCTGGGAAGTGCCGTGTTTTTCTTGGTGTTTCAGCGTGAACCACAAATGCACATGATAATTTCAGTTGCTGAAACTCACCTGCATTTAATATTTACCATCTCTCTGTTTATTGAGAAGAAGTAACAAGCAAGTAGTAAAATCTAAGTAAAGACCTTAGAAACTTTAAAGAAGTATTTTAGTAACTTTTATGGTAGTGGTGCCTTAGACTGGAATTCATATTAGCTTTTCATGCAGATATATTCAGGATACATCAAACATACAACAAAGTTTATTTTACTGCCATGGGCCATACCCACCCAGTAGGAAAGAGACTTTCTGTGATGCATTTCTAGCATACTGATTGAGTAGCACTCCGCTTGCAAAGAGAGTGAACAGGAAGGAGGAGAACATGAATGAACACATTGGGTTTGTGTGACTGTTTGGTGCTGGTTTTTTTGCCTTCTTTTTCGTGTCTTCTTCTCTGGAGATATTCAAAACCCGTCTGGATGCGTGCTTGTCCAACCTGCTGTAGGTCAACCTGCTTTGGCAGTGGGGTTGGACTAGATGATCTCTGAAGGTCCCTTCCAGCCCCTGCCATTCTGTGATTCAGGGGGACTTCAGTCTGAGTGCTGAAAATCAATTTGCTGTCTTTAGAAATTAAAAAAAAAAAAGTCAAATCTGTATTTTCAAATGAGTTCTGTTGTCACAGCAACAGGAGAGACAGCATGCTGTGAGAGTGCTTTTCTTTTGGTCCTGCAGCAGCTTATCCCACCTAGTTTGCAATTGGCTTCCAGCCTTTCTGCAGACTCCCCAAATTCATTAGGGTTCCCATGGGTAACCCCTGGTTGGAGCTGACTGCAGAAAGTTGCTTAGCTTTCCTCTTCTCTACCCATACTGTTGCAAGTTCTTCTGGGTAAAAAAGAGAACAAAGTGTTCTCTTCTGGGTTGATTTGCACCATTTAGCCCATACCTTGTGAGTGTCATCAGGTGTGAGATGGCTGTGGGCCATGTTTTCCAAAAAAGAGGAGAAGGTGGGGAGGAATGTCAGCAGTAGGTCTGGCCTCACTTCAGCCATCTTGATTTTTCCTCAAAAAAAGTTACCTCAGTTAGGAGGATAAACAAAATATAACTAACACCTTAAGAGAGAGGAAAAGCTAAGGGGACTTGCCTTCCAACTGCGTTACTCTGTATTGTGCTTATTTTGAAGAGGAACATATTGAGTTTCCAGTGCCTTTTCCCCAGGGGATAAAAGTCTAAGATCTAAGTTGTAATGTGCATGAGAACAAGCTCGAGCCTTTTAAAAAAGCTGTCTTGTTCCTGCTTTTCACACTGGTGGCCTTTTGAAATCTTTCACGGTGTAGCAGCATCTCTGGCAACAGAGCTCTGGTACTCGGGGACGGGTAATAGCAGCTGAACAGGGTCAGGACATCACCAGTGGTAGCGAGGGACAAACCTAACCACAGCTTTCCAACTGCAACAGAATGTCTTATAGGGCTGCAATGAGCTGGCCTGGTGTAAACCAGCTCTGTGCAGCACCTGAGTTCCTGTTCAGGTGTTAATTGTGGGATTAACTACCAGATTTATGCACTGAAAGAAGACAGAACAGAGCAAAGAGGTGTATAGCAATTGCTGTTCCTCGAGCTCCTCCCAAATGAGACGCAATCTGCAGCAGAAAGGGGGTCATTTGTTTTTGGAAGAAGCTGCCCCACTCAAAAAAAAGAGACTGAAAGACAGCAAAAACCATGTTGGAATATCTTTAAAGAAAGATTTCTCCCTACAGCAAAGCCTTTTCCTCATTGGGACTTATTAAAATATAGACACTTTCTCCAAAGGAAAGAAAAGTACAAAGCATGCCATCAAAGCAGAATTTCAAGCTATTTCATTCCTATAGCATTCTTTCTGCAATGGACACTGGATAGTAAGGAATATTGCTTTTAAAAGTTCATACCACATGCTTTCCACGTTTGAGGAATTACATGTGAAATAAATCACACTGATTTCCCAACTGAAAAAGAAGAGCCCAAAAAGGCCATAAAAGGACTGAGAATTGCCATCTATAACTAATTAGCTGCTTTGGTGCCTAATCCTATGCGCTTGGGTTTTAAAAGTTTTTAATTTACATAAGCAGAGACATAAAAAGAAAACCGTTAAGCTGTGGTGGCAAATATAGTCCTCTGCCATATCCAAGCATGTGGGAGAGCAGTCCCAAGCCCTGCAGGAAGCAGTGGGGCTGTGCTTCCCCAGCCCCTGCTCTGCCGCGTCCCTGACATCTCTGCCAGGGGCAGAGAGGACTCTGCTTTTTGCAGCAATATATTTTGTCAAGGAGGTGAGAGTCAGTTGCTCTTAGAGGAAAGGTATTCTCTTCTCCTGGGGTTTGCACTTGGGTTTGAATAGACATATCAGCATCGTGGGGAAAGCACAGCAAGTGGCCATGTTCAGGGGTGGATAATTTTTTACCCCTGTTCAAAGATCCCTTATGCCATGGAAGATGATATCAGTGTGTTTTTATCTGCTTACAAATATCAAGTGGGGAATTCTGTCGGGTGGGAATGTTATACTGTTATACTATATCAAAGATGCACCCTTCTTATCAGGAACATGCTGAGGAAGAGAAAACTGCATTTCTGCAAAAGGAAGAAAGTATGGTAGAACTATGTTCCACCTCTTTTATGGACAAAAGTTCCACTAAAGGCCATGTGACAGCAGCTCACATCAGAGTTGTCAGGAATCTGCCTTTAAAGTATAGCCTAACTCAACAAAACATGAAAACAAAGCAGAACATGCCAACATCCAACACCAAACCAAACAGGGAAAGCCTCTACTTGGTCCTACTAGATATCACAGAGGAACACAGAAGACAGTTCAGACCTGCATCTTTAATGCCATCTGAAAGTATATTGATTTTATTGGATGTTTAGGGACAACTTGCTTCTATTCTTGCATGCTTTCTCCTCTTTCCTCTTTTCTGCTACTCATATAAGCAGCTCATTTTCTAGTTTGCATTACATGTAAAGGACTGGGGGATCAGCTATTGCTGACCTGGGAGAGTGACTGGGAAACTGGAGGTTCTTGCAACTGGGCAGGACACTGAATGAGGGGAATTAACGGTGCTTTCAAAATAACTGGAGAGGGGCTCACTTAAACCAACAGGCTTCCTGTGCGATGAAGGGAAGGAAGACACTATCTACAATAAAGGGACAGACTTAGAAGGAAAGTACAGAGCACTTTTTAGTTCTGAAGCGCTAGTGAGATGAAAGAGCCTGGTTCTCTCTGGTGTTTTAGCTTCACTGGCAATATTCAGTATTCATGTCACAGTCGAGCAACAGTTCAAACTGAGCAAGAAAAGCAACTTGGCTGCACAGCCATCCTGAAGTCCTTTGCTTCTTCCACAACAGGTTGCACGTGTCAAGGGCAGAAATTTATTAGTGAGATTCACCTGAGTGCATGGGGCTGGTATGAAGACAAGGCCTCGTCCCTTCTTGCAGCCCTGCTTTTGTCTAAGTGGTACTTATTGTGGGAGTGTTAGGTGCTACCTTGCTGCAGAAATGGGTCTTTACTTACATTTGGTATTTTGTGCCAAATGGCCTATGTTAAAACAATGTCTTGTGTACTGCAAAATGAGGCATGGCTTCATTGTCCTTCAAAGGACAATTTTATTTTTGCTGTTATAATGAATGCTACCCTTTGCAATTGCCAAATCTGCAGTGCTCAGAGCAAGGTGATAGATCATCTTTAATATTTCCTACTTTGAAGGCACTGACTGTGAGCACGTGAGCGGGTTCAGCTAATGGTTTGATGCACAAAGCAGATTCTTTTCAAAAGAAGGCTCTAAAGTCAATGGCATGTTCTCATTCACAGGGCTAAAAAGTGCAGTGAGATAAAGATATATATGCAGGTAGCAAACAAATAGACACCACCGTGCTCTAGCTTATTTATCAGATACGTATCCTTGGAAAAATTGAGTAAGGCACAATCCTTGGGAAATATTGTGCTCCTGCCACTGCCACATCTGCAGTGAAAATGTAAGAACACTTACAATTTGGAAGTTAAGTAACAGCTGATATGTAACAAGATTCCCCCAAACAGATATTTTCACATACACGTGTCTTTCAGGCAGTAGGTCTTGAAGGCTGTGTGACCAGACACTTCTACCTCCATATGAGGCTGGAACCTGGAAGAATGCATCTCCACCAAAGAAAAGAAAACAACTAGTGTGGCACGGTGCTTTCTATCTTTCCCACAAATTTCTTGCCCCAGATGGCTGTTAACTTTATGTACTTTGCAGCCAAGGATCCTCCCATAGGGAGCAGGAACAAAGCCCAGACTGATCGCATCCAAATGGGGCTTGCTCCCATCTCCAGATTGACTATGATAAACTCAGGTGAGCCTTCCCAGCATGTAGAACTTCCCCTGCAGTTTCTCTCGAAGGCTTACATGAAAGCTGCCGTGTTACCCAGGATTTGAGTTAGGGCACATGGTCAGCTTCCCTTTCTCTGTTGAAACATTTTAACTTAAATTCGGGTTATTTGATCAGTAAATTTAGTTCAGAAACGCGCAGAGGTAAAACCATCAGCAACAAGAGAATAGTTTGTCCTTTACAAAAATCTGAGCTCTCAGACATAGCCTGGAGATGCCTGTTTGATTTTGTAGCCAACTATTGAGGCAACTGCCAGTAAAATTCAGTCGGTGGCACATAAACCAATATGGTGCCAATTATGTATGAAATTTATTACCCCTAAAATGCTCAAAGATGTAGCTGTTCTCCACCAACAGAGCCATGCCACGTAGAAAGACAATTTAGAAGGAATGAATAAAAATTTGTGCAACTGAGGTGGTGATGAGAAAAACCTGTTGAGATCAGTAGCGTGTAGCTGCCTGCACGAGAGCTGCCAGTGAAGTTTTGGGTGTTTTGGTGCCTGTTGGTGCCAATTGGCTGTTTAAGTCAATTCAGCAAGAGCATGTACTTGTCTGTGTAGCAGGCAGATACAGCAACACACATACACGTGTGAAAGAACATGTCCCTCACTAAAAGTGTGGAGAGAGATGTATGTTTGGGGAAAGGCTTTGAGAAACACTTTGAGCTGAGGAGTGACAACCCACTCATGGCTTTCACAGCTCCCTCCTGGGCTGGCATTTTAAAGGTGGAAGCTCTGGAAGAGCCTGTCTGTAGTGTCCACACTATGAAATAAAGTAAAAATGGTCTTCACATTAGGTAGTGGCTTGCTTTTGTGTGCGTTTTTCCTCGCAAAATCTAATGCCTATATACATAAGTAGGATTACTCGCTGTTACAGAGATTGTTGGTGGACAGGCTCAGGGAAGACATTCCTGAATAGGGAAAGCAGAGATTTTTTGTGGGCCTTAGTTGCACAAACGATGTTTGCAGAAACTTATTTGGGAATTATCTTAAAAAGGTGATCCTGTGTGTCCCAGATCAGATTTGGATAACTTCCCCTCCAGGTCTATATTAGCTGCTTAAAGAACCTGTTATGAAAAATTTACTTGCTGTTTGTTGGGTTTTCTTTAAACAGCCTGATTACATTTTGATGACACTGTACAAACACACGGTTAGAATCAGGTGCTAGAAATAGCTCCCTAGAACTCAAATTGGCTTTTAAAATAAGCAAGTAAATATGTGCATGTGTGTAAGTCATCCATGCATCCAGGCAGAACTTGTTATTTTTATTCTTCCAGATGATATTGTCTGTAAAAACAAGAGATACTATTCGTTGTCACCATTATATATAATTTAAAATGCTAACAATGACATGAAGTGTTGTCTCAGCTCATTTAACAGGCTGTGAAATGGTTAGACGGATGATTGAAATCTCTGACAAACCAAGCTCAGGTAAAATGTAGCTACTTATATTTGCTGCTCAGCCCCTGCTTTTTCATAATGGTGGGTAAAAATTAGTTGTTTTATTAGGCAAAAAATACTCTCATTAGCAAGAAATGTTTCTGTCTCACACTGAGGAGAACATAGGTATAGCCCGATGTCATCCCCTCCCCAGGGTTTGACTTCAAGGGGAACTGGAGTAACAGGAAAAAATAGCTTCCTGCAGTGAAACCGTGGTGAGCCTGAAGGAGGTAAGCTGCCCACTGCCTCGGCTGGGGGGCATGCACAGGACATAGCGTCCTTTGCAGAAAGTTTCTCTCCCTAGATCTTTCCACCTTAGGAAAAAGATATTTTAGTTCTTCTTACACGTGAATAGGCAATTTTGATCCAACACTGGAGCGATTCAGCAAAAAATCATCACCCGTGTAAGAGGTAGTCTCTGACACTGGGCTTGTCCCCAGGAACAGCCTCACATCCCTGCACAGAGTCCCAGCATCAGCCATGCTGTGGCAAATGCTTTTTGTTGCATTATGGCTCTTTTGAGGTTCCGTGGAGACAAGTTATTTCACTCTGAGGGTGAGAGGGAAGGACACTGCCTTGCCTCTGGTCACTGCTGGCAGGAGAAACACACAGCCAAGTTTGGATTTAGGGGGAAGTTTGGTGGAGACACAGGTACTAGGGGTGCTTGGAATGGAAAATTAACTGGAAGTTCTAAAAACTTTATCCCTATGGATGTATTTCTTTAATCTAAGCACTTGAGTGGATGAACTGATTAATAGTTTTTCGGTATCTGTTTCTGTGAGAAACAGGACATAATCACCAGCCAGGTTTTCCTTAAGGACCAGAGGCTTACAACCTCTAATAATCCAGCCACAAATGGTTATGTTGCTTTTAAAAAGTATACTGATATTAACAAGATAGTATTTGGTTTTTACTGTTGTTATTTTCATGAAATAACATTTCCCTTAATCCTTCCAGAGTCTCTGCCCATTTAACCAATCTGTAATGGTCATACGTTGTGGTAATCAAAGTCAGGGGCAATCAATGGCAACAGTTTGCTTTTTGGTTTAAATAAGTAGAAGTCAGTTATAAAAAGCTTTGCAAATTCTTTTCCATGTGTCCAGTACAAATCTTCACATATTTCCATTTAGGATAAATCTGAATAGGAATTGAATAGATTTCTACTGGCACACTCTGATGATATTCAAGGAGTAGGTGTAGCAAGCTGTGGGAACTAAGAAATTAAGAAAAATATTGCAGTGCTGTCAAGAGTAGGTGTAGACATTTTGTACCTGCTAAACCAAAATGATGGGTCTAACATTTAAAATAATATGCTGATGTAACACTCAAGCAGAACAGGGTTTTAGATAGACAATGATCTTTCCTCTGCTATCCAGTTTCCCTAATAGTAGAAGGAAACCAAATGCTTTGCAATGCAAATAGAGTGGCAAATAAAAGGATGGTGTGAAGGTGTGATTCATCAGAAAAAAATGTGTCTCTTAAGAAACCCCAGAAGGCAGGAAATACATCCCTTATTTAATTCACCCTACCCCCTTCTGGCTTCTCTGCACTAGCACAGCAGTGACTGCACAGGATTTTCCTTGTTTTGTGGATTGTGCCTTGGGTTTCTTTGCCCTTCTCTGGAGGCTTGTCTGGAGAAGAAAACATGGTTACAACGCTTCCTTTCTTATTGTTGCTGTCTGCTGGGATTACTCTTAAATTAGGGAGCAGAACAGTTGCTAGCTGAATCCTAAGTCTCTAGATAATACAGATGGCATTAAGCCTTCTTCAAGTGAGTATGTGTGCTGCCAACAGCAGGATGGGTTAGCTGGAGTTAGGTTTGGTGCACAGAGAGAACATCTTGCCTCGTACTACACCTGCAGAAATGCCGTTTAAAGCCTCAGTCTCACATTCCCTTAAGAGAAAGGACTAAAAGTTCAGTGAAATGTTTAATTTTTTAATTAAGCATCTGTCAGACCAACTGAATTATGAAGCTTAATTTTATAGAGAAAAAACCTAACACCTCTAGGAAGTGAATGCAAAGGAGGACCTAAGCAGAAGCAGGTGCAAAAGCATGAAAAGTCAGACTTTGCAGTAACGTGTTTCCAATGTAGTGGAAAACTGGGCATTTGAACTAGCTCAAGAGCTGATATGCACTGAGCTGGAGAAGATAACATTCGTGTTAATTAGGGCTGAGTCCTACACGTTTAACTCCCACTGATTTCTTAAGGGTTCCAATTCAAGTCAATGTCAGTAGCAATGTGTAAGGGCTGCAGGCATGGGTTCTTTATGCTATTAGTAGTCACATTTTAGGACTTATTAAGACTAGGATTTGCTGAACAGACTGTACTGCAAAACCATGCTAATTAGCATCTAAAATTCTTGGAAAGCTGCCATGGATTCCTGGGAGCTGTCTACACCACCAGCAAAAATGGCTTTAGAGATGCTGATTGCCTGAAATAGGCTGGGGCATAACTTGTCCTTTTGCAGTGATTTTTATTGCATCTGTGTTGTCACCCTGGCTTTTGACAAAACCCTTTTGGTGCATACCTGAGACGCCTCTTCTCAGTAGTCTTGCAGGGAACATTTCTGGTAAATTTGAACCCGTGGGTTTGTTCTAGAGTCTACCCTGGAATGCTTGGAATGGTGCTGGGTGGAAAGTGTCTCAGTGCGTCATTTTTACATGTTGTATTAGTTTTCTGTGGTAGCACACTATCTTGTGAGTTGGTGAATGAGTTCTTGGTAAGGCAGAATGACACTGATCCTTTCCTTATTTATCTCTTAGGTAAGGCTATCATTTCCAGCTGCTCCCATAGTTTACATAAAACTCATCAGACATTGATATTTGTTGAGACTGGAGCTCCTCCTCGCTTACTTTGGTCAAGCATTGATTCAAAAATAATGCAGTTCAGTTAACTTGAGACTTTCACTTGTTTGGTTTCAGGAATAGTCTCTCCATGATATGTTCCTGTTTCTAGTTTTCCTCTGTAGCCCACAGAATTACTTGGAGATTTTTGAGGCTCAAATCCCATCCCTGAATGATTCAGGAGAGGCCAGGCCACACCTTAAGAGATATGCCTACCATGAAGGAAAATGGCACTCTGATTTGGCATCTCATGTTCTCCCCTCTTTTGATGGGTCTCTCTTGATGTGTCTGAAATCCTAAATTCTGTAGCTGAGATGGGAACGCAAGGCTTCCAGTTAGAAGCATAAAGCACCAGGATTACATGGAGATTTTCCTTTCTATCTCCTCAAACCCTCTCTTATGTATCTTGGGTGTCCATGCGCAGCTTATTAAGGGCTGTGCCTTGATTAAGCAAAATCCTTTTGGCTCCCTGATGAGATTTCTCTGCTGGACATAGTGCAGAAAACCTTCTTTTGAGAAAGTTGCAGTAGCTAAAGAACAGGAGGAGTATCTAAAAACGGGGGGAAAACGTAGTATCTATATAACCTAGGGTAGGGCTTCCCAGTTGTGGCATGTGTCCTGCCAGTGGTATGCAGACAACTTCAGGAAGGTATGAAGGTATTTCATGAATACCTGAATCCCTCACTGAATTTCACTGAATTTTTAGAGTTGGAAGGGACCAACTCCTTAGCCTCAGGAACACGGACCATGATGGAGACAGGAACTGAACAGCTGCTGTTGCTGTCTCTGCCTTGGAGGGAGACTCGAGCACTTTGGAGGGAAGCAGAGCTCCCTGTCCTCTGCCTTCCACCAAGGAATACATACCTTTGGTCCGGAAGTTCATTATTTTCCTTGAAGGCTAGCCCCCTGCGTTTGTGCCCCAGGTGTAAGTGTCAGGACAAACAGCTGCCAGGCACCTCTGTGGAATCCTGATGAAGCAACGAGGCTTTTCAAATTTTCCCTTCTAACTGCACTTTCTTGTATTTTAAATAAGCATATGTCAGCCAGGAGACTTCTGTCTTCTGTAGAAAGCTGTTAGCAACACTGTATGTCTGGCTTGTTCCGGCACATTTTCCTTCTGGCAAACGCTGACAGCTGTGTGGGAAGCGGCGAGGCTCGGTGCCGGTGACCATCACCCGCTGCGGAGGGACTCGGGGAGGGTCGCCAGGAGGCCAGGGAGGATGGCAGTCACTCTTCTGGCTCCTTGTTGCACCTGCTGAAGGCTACGGAGGGCTGAGAGATGGCTCCCGTTCCCCTACACTCGGCCCAAGGAGTAATTAATGCACTTTTCGTACAGAATAGTGTAATATACTCGGGGCAGTGCCCGCTCCTAGCACAGCTACTGCGTCGTGTTAAAGCTGTGTAATTCAGTGAGGTGCAGAAAGCCAAGAGCAGGGTTAAGAATTCGCGGCTCCGCGTCGTTTAAAGAACATTGAGCAGCAGGCAGCGGCGCCGGCCCGCTCCAGAGGAGTAAACTACCCAGGAACGGCGAAACGGGGAGCCAAGAAAGGCCTTGTCTTCTAATTTATTGCCCAGCGCCGTTCCAGCTGAACGGCAGGGGGTGAATAACGCGTTTTGGCCCATCTATCGGTACTATCAGACCCGTGGTCCCGGCGGCGCTGCCCGCCATCCCTCCTCCTCCATCACCACCCGCCTGTCGCGCTACTGTCGCGCGAGGGCAGCCGGAGCCGGCGGGTGCCGCAAAGCGCGGACGTCCCCGAGCGGCCGTTGCCGGGGCGCGTGGGGGGGGCGGGAGTTTTGAACGGCGGCGGCGGTGGTGAGGAGGATGCGGCGGTGTCTGCCGGGGGCCGGCGGCCAGGAGCCGGTGAGCCGCGGGCGGGGAGGCGGTGTGGGGCGGGGACGCCGGGTTGGGGAAGCCTCCCGCCTGCCCGCGGACCGGCGTTGCTCCGCCGCCGGTGCCGTCCGTTAACGGCTGGGAGCGGGCGGCGGTGTGGCGGGCCCCGGCACCCCGAGCTCGGCGTGTCCCCTCAGGCCGCGGGCTGTCCCTGGGGCTGGGGACCGGGACCGGCGGCAGCCCGCTTGGCGGGACGGAGGGAGCTCTTTTATCCTTTAGCCATTGATTTTCCTATTAGTGGGGTTTTTAAAAGCCTGGATTAATTGAGCGCGGCTGTGCCTGTGAAACTGTGGCTGTCAATGGCAACTAACGCTCGTCCCGGTGTCCAGGTAGGGAGGCCCCCGGGCTCCTGCCTTGGCTTCACAGCCTCTGCTCTAGAACACCACTCGCTGCCCCACTACTTGCGTATTTCAAATAAATTTAGCAGACCTGCGGCGTGCTGGAGCGGGTCCAGAGAAGAGCAACAAAGACGGTGAGGGGTCTGGAGCACAAATCTTCTGAGGAGAGGCTGAGGGAGCTGGGGTTGTTCAGCCTGGAGAAAAGGAGGCTGAGGGGAGACCTTATCACTCTCTACAACTACCTGAGAGGAGACTGTAGCGAGTTGGGGGTTGGTCTCTTCTCCCAAGTCACAGGTGACAGGACTAGAGGAAATGGCCTCAAGTTACGCCAGGGGAAGTTCAGGCTGGATATTAGGAAAATTTTTTACACCAAAAGGGTTATCAGTCGTTGGAATGGGCTGCCCAGGGAGGTGTTGAGGCACCATCCCTGGAGTTGTTCAAAAGACGTGTTGATTAAGTGCTGGGAGATATGGTTTAGTGATGGTGTTGCTTTTTTGTTTGTTGTGTGGGTGTTTATTTTTGTCAAAATTAGGTTGACGGTTGGACAAGGTGATCTTTAAGGTCCCTTCCAACCTAGAAGATTCTGTGGTGATAAATCAAAAGCGTACCTTTGAATAAGATTCCGAAAGCCTGTATTTAAGATAGCTGTTAACTAGCATTTCCATTTGCCCTGCCTTCAGCAATATTCAGTTCCTTTTTCTTAGCTGTTGGACTTTTTTCTTTATTTGTTTTCTGACTCCATCACCTACATAAAACTAGAAATCCTCTAAAACTTTGTATATTCCTAGGTGTGCTTTGCTGGGGAATACAGAGACTCTCAAAGTGTCGCTTGGGCACTCCCCAAGTATGGGGCTGAAAATCTCAACAGCTGTTAGTAATCACAGTAATCATGCCTGGGCTGTGCTGCAGCTGGTGGGGGAAGGATGGAGGGAGACCGCAAGGGAAACGGTGCGTTGGTAGATAGCATATGGCCAAACAGTGCTGTGTCATTCCTCCGAGCCCAGATGGTGAGCTCCTATTTTTAGGAGGAACTGAAAAAGGAAAAAAAAAAAAAAAGAAAAAAAAAAAAGCTGACCAATTTTTTTTGGTAGGCATGGAGAACTTCATACCTTCCAAATTAGGCTGCCAAGTCATTCCTTCAGATGAGACTTCTATGGTGTCATTATTTAAGCTAAGGCCTAGCAACCATTTAATGCTAGTCCAGGATATTTTATGTGTGTGTGGCTGAGATATAGCATGGACTAAATCTTTTGTGTAGTTCTGAAAGTCCCAATACTGATACTCTAAACTAGGAGAGTTTATTTCCTCACCATAGTTACATACCGAGTGATAGAATCATGGAATTGTGTAGGTTGGAAGGGACCTTCAAGATCATCTAGTCCAACCATCAACCTAACCCTGATAAAAAACCATCACTAAGCCATGTCACTAATCGCTATGGTCAACCCATCTTTTAAATACCTCTAGGGATGGTGCCTCAACGACCTCGCTGGGCAGCCCATTCCAATGCTTAACCCTTTCAGTGTAAAAATTTATTCCTAATATCCAACCTGAACCTCCCCTGGCGCAAATTGAGGCCATTTCCTCTAGTCCTGTCACCTGTGACTTGGGAGAAGAGACCGATGCCCACCTCTCTACAACCTCCTTTCAGGGAGTTGTAGAGAGCGCAGAGGTCTCCCCTCAGCCTCCTTTTCTCCAGGCTGAACGCCCCCAGCTCCCTCAGCCTCTCCTCATAAGACTTGAGCTCCAGACCCCTCAACAGGTTCGTTGCCCTTCTCTGGACCTGCTCCAGAGTAATGGGATCGAATTTCTGATTTAAAATATTTCAGATATTTTCCTGAGTTTAGGAGTTTATTTTAGTAGGGATCACTGTAAGAAGTGGGATGTTAATTTGTTTTGTTAATTTGCTTTGTTCAGTTAGGCTTCTCAGTGACCATATCAAGGGACCATATGTTATTATCCTTCGAATAACACATTGAGCCATGTAAATTTTTAGTAACTTTCAGGTGCTATGCTGAGTTAATACTACTACCTGGTTTGGAATTTGCATGTACAATGGATATAGTGAACCTGCTACATCCTGTCTTTTACTCTTCTGCTCCTGAAGAGAGAACCACCATTTTACATTTAGTAACTATTTTAATAGCTGCATATGATTAATACCTAGGGTTTTCTGTCCCAACTGTGAAATAAATAGAGCTCGTTAAAAATCAGGATATTGTTAGTTGGATTTTTGTTTAGTCCTTTGTTTTTTGCATATTTAGGAATGCGACATCCAAGAGAAGATAAACTTTGAAATCCGCATGCGAGAAGGCATCTGTAAACTACTTGCAGTGAGCACACAGAAAGACCAACTCTTGCAGGCGGTTAAAAACCTGATGGTTTGCAATGCTCGTATACTTGCCTACAAGACTGAGCTACAGAACAAAAAAGAAGAGCCGATCTCACAGAGAGCAGAAGAACTGTGAGTAACAGCTCAAATTCAAATGGAGCATTGTGAAGCAGGGTTTTGCTTACGTGCATTCTTAGCAGCCTGTCTAGGAAAATGGATTTAAACCCTTTCTTCTGTCTTCCCCCATACAGACATGCATTACTGCTGCCTTAAAATGTTAATTTGTATGACCATTCCGATGTCTTCTTTTTACTTTAGAAAATTAAATACAAGTCATAGTTTTCTGGGTAGATTTTATTATTGAGATTAAACTTTAATTCAGCATCTGAATATCAGGTAACATAATAGATATACTTTCTTGATTACCTTTTGCATATAAAAGTTACCTAACCACGTCTGAAGGAACAAATCAAAACTATCCCGAGTCAGAATATACTTATTTCTACTTTTCATTCTTTCTATTGTTATTAGGGTTCCTGTAGTGATGGAAATCATCATGGTTAATTGGTACCCTCTGCTGGCCACTTCTGTTAACTACAGCAAAGTATTAAAGATAACAGTAAATATGAAGAAAAATCAGTTTAATTGAAAATATTCTCACGTTATAAGTCTTGAATGAGCTAAAGTATATGTGGTTTATTTGAATAATGTTATGATTTTTTGCCTAATGGAATGTATTCTGAGTGCAATTTTGAGAATCATGGTGCAGAGATACTATTCCTCTCAGGTTATTACTGTAATGAAATATTATATTGCAATTTATTGTGGAAACTCTTTGAGTATGTGCTTAGCTTCAGTTAATTGTATCTATAGGAACAGCCCTGCCGCTTTTTGCTTTCAGGAATGTGTTCTTATAGGATAAATTTATTGAAGGAAAGCACTGCATTTTCTGACTATATCAACTATTACCGTGAAAGCTGATTTTGAAAACTAGCACTTAGAAGTTGTGGTGTTCTGTAATTATTGCAGTTGTAATGCTTTTTCCTGCTAAGATGAAGACCCTTATAATGATTCATCTTTAATTTATGTTTTTAACAGTGGAATAATACCAGGAATGTATATATGCATATTTGCTCAGCTCCTGGTCTTTGATGCCAGTGACCACAGAATGGTGATGGCACATGTCTAGAACGTGTCATGCATTGCTTAGAGTTCTGTCTTAAGGGGTCCTTTGAATTGAAAGTGGAGGTTGTTAGAGCTATAGAGCTATTTCTTTACCGTTTAGATTATATCTTTGATAGTTGATAGTGCATTTGCAGGTTTTTTTTTCAGTATTTGCTTGAGACTGGAATTTGGTTAAAGCTTAATCCAGATAAGACGGTGATGACTGAGTGTTTTCAAGTGAATTTTGTCCCTCTTTCTTGTTACGTAGGCCTGTAATCTGTGAGTTCTGAAGATGTAACTGCATCTGGAAGACAGGATATTGGTAGCAATAGAGATTATCATTTCACCTTATTTGGTTTGGAGTTAGGACCAGTGGCAGATACAAGGAGAGCACTATATTGTTACTATCTATGGATTGTTTTGATTCAATTTAAGGCTGACCTTGAGATCTACACTCTGAGTGCTTAGAGAACTATCTGCCTGCAAGTAAAATCACAGTATTAACAATGCAACATTTTGTAATTGATCTCTATTAATAGAGGAGGAGGGAATTCTCTAACCAATAATAGAGATAAATTCATTTGCTTATTCATTGATGTGTGCAGAAGGGGAATAGTTGATAACATATTTGATTGTATTGGAGCTGGAAAAGGCAAGGAAGATGAATCTACTTGTCTTTTAATAAAGACAAGTTAAACAGTTTAAATAAGCTTTGGAGTAAAATCTTCTAGAGAATTAAGAAAATCGATGGTGTACCTTCCTTCCAGATTATCCTCAAGAATCTGACGACTCGCATCTTAAACCAGAAATACCAAATTTAACTTTAAAGAAAAACATTTGAAATGAGCTATAATATGAAAACTGTGACACTTTTTAATGCTTAAAGAGTTGAGTTTTAGAAGTCTAAACACACAGATCTCAAACATTGTTTTTCCTCTTCTTTTTAGCAGGTCTTCAGAAAACGGGTCAAAAGACCGGGTGGCATGCAGAGCAAAGGTTGCTCTAACAGGTAAGTGGCTGGGTAATCAATCATAGGAGCTAATTGGCTGGACAGTAACTTGTAATACAAATTATACAGACAAGACGGGTATTTTTGAAGAGTGTATGTGGTTCAGGGGCATAAATCCTCTTGTGCTTCAAGGAGACTTGTGCTTTAAGTCACATGCTTTTGAGGATCCTACCTAGAGTTTCCATTTTACTTTGAGGGACTTTTACAGTGGGAAATACTTTTTTACTCTTTGTCACTAAACCCTGAATACATTTCAAAGCTAAATAGGTGTCAATGTGCTGATAACTTTTTTTCCTCCCCACAAAACCAAACTTTGATGTGATCAACCAGGGTATGCCTAATAAATTGAGGACAGAATTATAACTAGTATGCAAGTATTATTTAGTTAATGCACATTACTTTACTACAGCAAAGGTATAGTGGTATGGCTTCAATGCAAACTAGTAACAAGAATATTTTACAGTGATTTCCGATGGTACACTATTTCCTAACCAGTTCTCAAACTTCAGTATTATGAATTCATCGTTTTGTTTGTCTGTGCCAACAGTGGATGTTACTGTGTTCAGCATTCCTGTAGTTGTTCATTGTGGCTGTTCTGCTACTTTTCTAGATCTTTTTTCAGATCTGTTTGTGCTCCCTGACCTGCTTCATTAAAAATAAAATAATGTAGAAGGGCTCACTACTTAAACTGTTTATGTTAATTCTGCATATTTTGACATATCTTTAAGCAAGGTAACTCCTAGTAGAGGAAGAGTGATGAGCACATGGTTCAGTAATGTTTTCTGCCAGCACAGCTGTTTGCAGAATGTGTATCTGTCTTTCCTCCTTATGGTAGTTGGATGAAAGCATCTGTTTGCCTGTCTGTGCTGTGGTTGCACCTTTCTTTGGATTTATAGAGTCATCTGCAGTGAAGACTTTAAGATCATATAATATTCTTTTGTTTTCTTTAGAAAATCAGAATTGTGTAAGGACTGTATCTTTAGTTTGAAAAATTTGTTTAGGATGTGAAACATTCATCTAGTTTCTTTTGATGGGACAAGAGAATAAAAGGGTGAAATACACCACTGTGTCATCTGTTAATGATTCTGTCCTGTTACTAACATAGTGATTCTCAAACTGGAGTTATGATCCTCAGAAATATGGCATAGATCGAGGGGGAGGAGAGAAAGAGGCGTCAACTACCTTGTGCTGCCATGCCTCACCCCTCGTGTCAGGAAGCCTAGCCAGGTCCAGTCTACAGCAGGAAAGCCTAAGGGTTCTTTTTGGCCTCTGCTGAGAGATTTATGCTTTCTGTAGATCACCTGTTATTATCTCCTTATTTTCCACTGTGTGTGCCTGAGAAGCAGAGAGATGGGGTACATGAGAAGTAATGGTCAGGGGACGGGCTTGCTTGTGCTTGGCAGGGGTAGGAGCCCCTCGGCAAGATACATGATTGGGAGATGCTGAGATGACATTAGCACATGCCTCCCTAGGTCCTCCCTGTGTTGTCCTCTGACCATTTAGCCTGTGTCCATGTGCTGAATCAGGTCTTGTCTGTTTTCCCAGCTGCAGTATGTTCACATCTGTTATTCTTCTTTCCCTGTCTTTCCCAATCCTTGTGTAGCAAATCAGGCACGCTGCATTTCTTCTCTCTTGTATGCCGACCTTCCATGGATTTGCAACCGGAGTTGCCCTGTATGTTTGGAAGGCACGCCTGCGTGTGCTTGTGCCTGCCTTGGAGAGAATGCAGTTGTGAATACAAGCAGCGTGAGATGTTGTGACTGAATTGTCTGGGAGAGGCTGGAATCGAGGAGTGAGTAGTAGTCCCTGTAATGTGACAGGGCACGTAATTTAAGAACTGAAGATACAGAATGGATTTTTTAGGAGAAATTAATCCATCCACTTATGGATATATTAGCATTTCATTTGGTTAGTACGTGCCAGAAGCTTAGACTATTACCAAAAAAAAAGTGCGATTGTGTGGCCAACACCAAAAGTTCAGGAACAGCTACGCAGGAGTACTGAGGAATGTACTCCTACAGAAAGCAACTGTATGTTAGATACTGTGTGGGGAGTGCCTTAATCTTAATACACAGATTTTCATGCTTCTATTATTTTTACTTATTTATCCTTTGCGTGTGTGAATAAATGATTTAATTTATGTTTTCTTATCAATTATTATGTCAGAAGACAATACATTAAATGTTGATCAAAAAGCATAATCATAATTTAAAGTAATTTTATAAAGGAATCATTGGCTTTAAATCTGATTAATTGTAGTGCATGAATGTATCTAATTTGAATCCACACGGATTTACAGCTAATAGTAGCTGAAATTAAGGTGTGTGAAAATTGATCTTTATTTTTGATAAGTGGCAGCTCTTTCAATCCAAGAATGAATTGAAAGCTGACTTACAAGTATCGTGCTAAACTTGTTTAAGGGATTGACTATCTATATCCTGATGATTTTGTGGCTAAGGTGTAAATTTTTCAGCTAGCATGATATTGAAAGTGGGATACAGAAGTAATCTTTAGTACTCTAATTGTTAACAAGACCTATTGGGCACATTAAAATTGTCATTCAGAGTTTGCTATGATTAAAGATGGAAAAAATGTTTTTGTTGTAATTCTATTTTCACATATTTATGTTAATTTAAGCCCTTTGCCTTTTAGGAAAAACATTCTGTGCTTTGTCTCTGACAGACATAAATATTTTTGAAGTTTGAGAGAGACTTCTGTAACTGTTTTAATGAAACTATTTCTGGTTCCTTATTTTAAAAAAATACTTTTAGAAATGCTTACTATGCAAATGCATCTTTAGAAGTGAAAGGCAGTTTCAGAATGCGATGGCGTATTGATTTTTAGGAAGTTGTGGCAGTCTAAAAACGTACAGTGGCATTTCGCTGTTGAAAAGTCATTAGTTTTCATGAACACTTAAAACTAGATTAATTTGCAAGTTTCAAAACTGAAATAGCATGTTTAATAAGATGTTCCGTAATGTAATCACAATTAACTTAAATTTAAATTTTTCATTTAATATAACTTCTGAAATAGAATGACTATATGCAGTTTTGCTTAACAGGAAGTTTTGTGGGTAAAACCCTGTAGGAATACGTGACAGTCTGTCGGCAAAGTACCACTACTGTTTTGCATCTTAGCGTACTATATGTGGATTTTTCCATCAGCCTCATATGAAGATCAACACAGGAGTCAGCAGTGCCTCTTTATAGCAATATTGAAGATCTATATCAAAAGGCAATTGAGCTAATGCTGTTCACTGCTGCCATCATGTGTCACTTAATATATTGCATATACTTTTAAACAGCACTGTGCTGTACTTAAGAAACCAAGTTTGGATTTATAAAGCCCACACTCTGTTTGTCTTTTAGACATAATGCTTCTTATTAGTTCTTTGTTAAACCTGAGTCCTCGAAACTGGAGGAAAATGTCAATCAGTACTGTGTTGGATCAAGTAGATAAATGGGAAAATTTGTTGAAGAAAATACTTTCCTAATATTAAAATGACAGGCATGACTTAAAATAATGGTTCTGTAATTGCTGTAATTGTTCTGTAATCTCTACTATGGTTCTGAAGTAAAAGGATATTTTTGAGTTTTAAAAAAAAAAAGATTTCTAAACTCCTTTTTATGCCAGCTAAGACAATTCAAACAGGGAATGTGATTACAAGTGATATTTTCTCTGTGGTTAGCAAAACAAGACTTAAGTGTTTTCAGTATAAGTATCCCAGTCTTTCCATTAATACAGGAAGTTTTGCTTGCAGTTGTATGAGTGGTTTCCAGGACAAGGCAAGCAGAGTTTCACTTTACATCTGTACATAATAATGGGCTCAGAACCTCTGAGTTCTGAGAATACCTCTCAAAAATATGTTACACAGACGCTCTGAAATGTTAATTCAGGTACTTTCTAATGAGGTTTAAAATATTCTTTATCCTAGTGTAATTTCTAAAATAAATGACACTTCAAGCTGAACTAATTGATGAATTTTCTTTTGGCATGGATAATAAAATTGAAATAGTTATGCTGTTCTTTGGGTACAAGGTCCTGTTACCTCCCCAACATCAGGAAAGGAAACAAGAAACTTTTTGTAATTTGTTTTCCTCATAGATTTACAGTGTTGGCTCTAACTTGATTTTCTACTTCTTTTTTTCCCCTTTAGATATTCGAATACCATTAATGTGGAAAGACTCTGATCACTTCAGCAATAAAGAAAGTATGTGAGATGTAATGAACTACTGTGATAAGCAATTGCTTATGCTTACAAATATAAACTGGATGGGGAATTCCATGCTCGTTTCAGCTCCTTCTTTGACCTTTTAGCAGGTTACATAGCTGCTCTTAACTGGAAGTCGTTGGCTGTAGCAAATTAAGTTGATTCAAGGTCCTGTGGTTCTGTATGTTTAAACCCTAGTCTCTAAAAAGTCCTTTTGAGGATAAATTCCAGAGGAAGCAACAGAAAAGTGTTGCTATCAAATGGATAGATGAGCAACTTCTGATTAAACATGTTGTTGTATGTCTTGTCTACACTTGAGAGAGTATGTTGGAGGCTGTTTCCAGTGAGAAATTTAAATGAAAGTTGTCTGTGGGCGTTGAGTGTATTATTGGATAGTCTTCAAGTACATGCGTTTTGCTGTGTCATGGAGATTAACCCTAAATCTATTCCAGCTGTCACCTGGCATTGATTTCACTTTGATTTTCAATAGGGTCAGAGGGGCTAAGCGTGGCAAAATAGTCTAATCCTATATAGTACATTCATAAAATGATACAGGCTTTGGATCAAATGTTTCGGGTTTTTTGCTTACAGTCAGTTTTATTAAACAAAATTGTGTTTTTACTAACATTTCTGAAGTTGCTAGCACTAACTACCCTGATAATCATCAGAAAAAAAAAAATGAGCAGAGGTAGGCATTTTTCCTTCTGCAAATGTTGTTCTGCCTAAACAGCAGGTTTGATAGTTCAATTATCATAAAATCCTATGATATAAAATTTATGGTGGGAAGAATTTGAGGGCAATTCCTTAGGGGTCTGAATTACCATTTATTCTACTTTTGTTTACTGGAAACATTTAGTATTGTGATGTGTAATATGGCTAATAAAACATTTCTTTGGCTCTCTCCAGAATCTCAGCGCTATGCAGTTTTTTGTTTGTTCAGAATGGGAGCTGAGGTTTTTGATACAGAAGTGGCTATTGTGGACAAAGCAATAACAGATATCTGTTTTGAAAATGTAACCATATTGTGAGTATAATTTATTTGTATTGAATGAAGTACAAATATTGCTGTTTTCTTTTGAAAGTGGATATGATTATGAATAAGATTGGCTGAAGTCCACTAAGTTTTTCTGTGGGCAAAGGAATCAGTAGATGTCCTGTTCATTTCAGTGGATGGTAGATCCCCACCTCTGGAAGGCTGGTTTTTGTTTACATAATGATGCTGGTATTAGTGTTGCTTGAACTGGACCTCTTTTCATTTTTGCCGTGCTGAAGCATTTTTCTTTATATAAAGAGAGAAACAAACTTGTTCCTCAAGGACACAATTAAATTAATACTAAAACCTGAAAGTCTTACAGACGTATAGGCAGTGCTTTAAGTATTATTCTGTACAGCAGGCTACGGTCTCCTTTGATGTTTCCCTAAGTCACAGTTCTCTTAAAACCAGACTTTCATTCCACACCTCATGTTCTGTTGTACCTATATGAGCATTTGCTACAGCCACAGTCCTTATAGTTGAGGAATACTAGGCAGGAAATTATTCACGTATCTTTGAAGGTAGCCTGGAAAAGAGTAGAAAGGTGTTCTCATGTACTTTTTTTGCTGCTTTTAAGAGAGTCCTGAGAGGCACTTAATTTTTTTTTTCT
>NW_015090828.1:5915542-5937268 GCF_001431845.1 Calidris pugnax | reverse complement strand
TTTTTTTTTTTTTTTTTTTTTTTTTTTTTTTTTTTTTTTTTTTTTTTTTTTTTTTTTTTTTTTTTTTTTTTAATTTTTTTTTTCTTTCCCCCCCCCCCCCCGCTTTATTTTTTATATTAGCAATTTAGATTTTAGTCTCCTGAGGAAGACTGACTGGAAAGCTAGAACTACTGAAAAATTTAAATCAAGATCCTGAAAACTGAGTGGTTGAGGGAGAGAGGATCTTTAAATCAGATTTTAAACTCTCTTAAACACCTGTTTAAGTTAGGAGTGGGGGCAAAGATTTAAATCTGCTTCTTCAAAAATAAGAGACTTGACCATTAAAACATTCTGTGAAATACTGCAACAAAAGCAGAAAAGGCACTCTAACTTGCCATGTATCCCCCAAAATAAAAAAGTCTTTGAGATGATTTCATTACGGGCATGTGTGTAATGACGTGATTTGTACCTGAAAGATGAGGTTAGGCTTCTGGTTTGATGACTCAGCTTGAGAACATGAGAATCAGTAGAACTGAAAACAGAGACGGCCTAAGTTGTGGACAGAAGAACTCAGCAGTAGGTAGTTACGTTCTGAATGACAAATTTTGTTGGTTGTAAGTGAGATAGGATCTTTTCAGTAATGTGAAGGGGTTGGGGTGCACTAAGATATCTTTAAAACAGTTCAATCTGATTTAGGACCATAGGCATAGATAGGTTTTCAATCATGTGATTTTTACATAAGAGTAGAGGGCAGATTTAAGTGTGTTTGAGTGTCTTGCCTGTGTATTTCCATAACATGGGGTTTTTTTCCAGTTTTTAACCTAAACGTTGAATTTCCTGTTTGCAACTGTTTATGGTTGAATTATAACATCCATCTCATGATTTCAACACTAAGTTAGTGCTGTGTGCTCTAGTCTTTAGTTCCATATTAATGTGTGTCTTTGCCTGAAAGGCATTCCTTCCCTTGATTAGAAATATATATTATGTAATATATTTAGTATCAGCAGCAGCATTCCTTTGCTGCATACTCAGTTTATTAACAAATGCTCTGAAATTTTCTCCTCCCCTCCTCCTTTCTTCAGTGATGAAGCAAGGCCAGATTTCCAGGTGAAGGTTGAAGTGTATAGTTGCTGTACAGAGGAGCCTTTATGTGTAACAAACACTCCTAAGAAACTAGCAAAGAAGCTTAAAACATCCCTCAGCAAAGCTACGGGGAAGAAACTCAAAGCTGCGCTGGAAGAAGACAGCACTGAATTGCTTTTGCCCCCTGACCCGGTCATCCAGTAAGCTATATATATATAGATATTCTGGTTTTACCGTTTTTGAAAATAGGAATATAGAAATAAAAAAAATATCCGTGATTCTGAATAAGCCAAATATATTGTAAATTTTTGGAAAATTGCCAAGAAAGTGATTATTTCTGTACTCGCCCGAGTGAAAAGAAATTTACATTTTAAATAGGAAATGAGAAAGTAGGTGTGAATTCCAACCGTGTCGCTCAGCCTTGAGGCCTGGTTCTGATTTTGAAACACACGAGTAGGCTTTTTCTTTCTGCAATACAGCTAGCTAGCTGTATTGCACTGTTATTTTCAAACTTTCTAATATTTGTAGTTTGATCTCTGGAGAAAATCAGGCTTGTGTGATCAGTCAGTCTGCGTCATCCCTCTGTCCATCTACCTCTCCATCTCCCTTTCCCATTTGTTCCCTCCCCTATATTATTTTTGCACCTCGCCAATTTTGCTCGTACCTGACGGACAGGTAGACGTGTCTAAAAGTTACAAGTAGTGTGAAATTAAAAAGTGTGGTATGTAGACAGGAGGAACCTCTCCTGTGCCCCCTCCCTGTGTGCGTAAGGGCCATTGCTGGCTTTTCAGTAAAACTCTGGGCTGTCAAAGGCGCTTCGCAGTTACAAGCCGCTTAACAGCAGTTTTCTTCATTGACTTTAGCACAGAACGTTTTAAAATGACTTACTGGTTTTCAGTGTTCATAGAAATAAGTGCCATTTCTAGTAATTTACCTGTTTCATTTTAAAAAATGATCTTAAGTCTTTCATGCATTTTTTTTAATGAAGCTAATTGCCCGCTAATATTTCCCAGCTACTTTAATTTCATTGGGATTTAAGCAGGCCAAGTGCCTCAATTGTAAATACCAGTGATACTGGGTTTTTTGGCTGAACAGTGAAGAATCAATTCTTAAATTCTTGCCAGGTGTCGAGTGTAGTTTTACTCTACCTTCACATATATCTATTTGCCTGGATTTTAAAAGGAAGCATATTCTTTGTCAAATTGATGTTACCGTATACCGATATTA
Source organism: Calidris pugnax (assembly GCF_001431845.1). Classification (NCBI taxonomy): domain Eukaryota; kingdom Metazoa; phylum Chordata; class Aves; order Charadriiformes; family Scolopacidae; genus Calidris; species Calidris pugnax. Next base: position 5,934,979 of record NW_015090828.1, on the reverse strand, counting down.
CTGTTTCAATCAAAAGTACACATCCAGGAGATCTTATCCACAGAGCAAAGCTAATTTTATCACTAACTTTCCCATGTGTTCCAGCTAATGACAATGTATCTTTCAATCTGCATCATCTCAGGTGGCCGCGCTTTCCACAGGCTCCAGTTGCGCGATGACACTCTGCTTCAGATATAACCACTAGCTTATTTGCTGGCCGTACCCGCTTGAATACAGATTGCCTCTCTTTTAGGGAAGAGGCATCAGCAGACAATCTAAACAGCTGCCTCCTCCCTGGGGTTTTGCTTTGGGTTTCTCAATTGGAATTGTATTTTGCTTTCTTCCGTCTCGAAGTTTGTTGTTTCTACTGTAAATAATTATCTCACAGTGGCTGTTACTTTCTTAACAGAGTTAAATGAACAATGATGACTTTGCTAGGTGATTAAAAAGGATTCTTGGGTTTTTACAGGCAAAAAATAAGTTGTCGGATTTTTTTTTTATAGGCTCCCCATAGGATTTATATTAATAAGACCTTGCTATATAGTCCTTATAAAGGGGAAGAGATTGCAAGAGATCTTTCAAGTATTCCCAGAGAGTTTTACCAGTCCAGCAGGTGAAACTAAACTGCAACAAAAAAGGGAACTTTCTGTATTATGTGAACATCTTTTCTCTGTAGATTTCATGTGTGCAGGCCTTTTTCTCTTCAGTGCACACATGGGTGAAGTTCTCCGTTTTCCAAAAACTCTGATTCCTTTGTGTCAAACTTCTTGGCTCAGAAATGCCCCTGGTTAGTGAGGAAACTGTCAGCCTTGTAAATTCTTGCAAAAGCTTAGCGACAAAGTGCTTTGAATGGTTGCTGAGGCTGGTTAACTTCAGTTGTGCTGGTGTTCTCTCTACTCTTAATTATCTCTCTTTTCATTTCTAGACAGTCTTTGCCTGCTTAATTTTTCTATTCCAGCTTCATTTTTATTTTTTTTTTTTTCTTGTTGCGTCTCTGGTAGAAGGAAAACATTTAGTGCAGTTATGCTATTTAATTCCAGAGTAACTAGGTTGCTCTTTGGATAAATCATTGGAGAGACTCCCTGAAGTGCATGTTTATTCACTTGCAGAACTGGCCTACACATGGCTTGTCGTTAGTGCCTTTTATGTATTGTCCTCCGCTGGGCTGGAGGCACGGCTTCCGTGTCCCATGTTTGCATTGGCAGATTCATAGTGATATCTGGCCAGAAGTACATAGTTTAATCTAACGGCCTCACTTTTATGGTTGGGTTCTTTTTAGTACCTGAAGGTTTTATTTGTTTTTACCTTCTATTATTTAAGATCTGATTGAAAGGTGAGCGTATTAGATTTAATTTTTTTTTTGACTCGTAGTTCCTCCACTACATATCTGGATGAGTGAACTAAGACTGGGATTTCTAACTCTGGGATTAATATTCAGGAACAGATTCTGGAATCTGAAATGTATTAATTTATGTGCATCAATAGAAAGGGTGAGATAGCTGCATCTTCCCACGCCAGTGTCTGTGTGGCAACTTTGGTGCTTCTGTCTCTTGATCAGTAAACAGATTTAACAACAAGCCTTTGCCACAGGCGTGTTGTGGAGATAAGATGATTTTTTTAAAAGAAAGTTATTACATGGTAAAATACTATAGATATGCAAAGTACTGAATGAGATGCAGCAGGCAGATTATTCTTTGTTATACAAAGAAACTGCCATTTAAGGCTGTTAGCTAATTCTGTGAAATGCAGAGGCAAAATGTAGTCAACAATCCTGATTAGCCAGTTAAATTTGAAAACTATTTGCAGATAAAACTTTTCTAAATTATATTGCAGCTGGCTGAAAGGAATGACTGTTGTATTTTAGAACGAAAATGTTACTGTGAAGCATATTTTAGAAGTGAAGTAGCTATTTTTTTTGGCAAGGTTGTTGTGGTAATTAGTCATGCTTTAGAAAAAAAGTAAGTTTAAAATCAGCACAGAAGTTTTATCTGTAAGAAGAAACTGAACTTTTTGATACAGTTTAAATATAATGGTAATTTATTGCTCAATTGCATGGGAAAACATAATCAGTGGAGAATCTTTTGATAGGGAACAGTCTAGCAGGGAATACATACAAATGCTGATGAGTTGTTGTTCAGATTGCCCTCTTGAAATATTTCACAGCAGTGGTTTTTCAACCAGATTGTTATATCCTATTTAATTTTCTCTTTATTCCCTTGAGATAGATGTGTAACAGACCTCCCTGCTAGCAAACCTGCTACTTTTCCTCCTCCTCCTCTTTCATTGTTAGGGCTAGGTGGGCATCTGCTTTGTTCCTCTGCAGAGGCAAAGATTTTAAAACCGTATGTTGCCTCTGTGCTATTAGGAAAAATAACATTTGAAAAATAATATGATATGAAACTATTTTTTAGTGATGTTAGTTCAGTAGTGTCTTACCTTTTACACCACTAAGCTGTTTTATGCTGTACTGAAGATACCTTAAGGATCTTATGCTGGATCATGTTAGGGAGAGTAATTAGTGATTTTGAGGGGTTTGTTTTCTTGTGAACTTTGTTTAAACTGCTATTAGCCAGGTGGAATTCTTACTGCGCTGCTGGACTGTAAATCTGTTACTCGGTCTGAAGAGTATTTGGGGGAAAAGGTTAAACGTGTACCAAATTTATACTAGTTTATTCCAAGAATTGCATTCCACATGCGCTGTACTGAATTGTAAATGTGATTTTTTTTTTTCCCTAGGCAAAATCCAAACCAAAGATATAACATTCTGAAACATGTAAGCATAATAAGTGAAAGAGTCCTTTATACTACAAAACTGACTATAGGATTTCTGCACACATTTCTGCATGCAAAGAGTCAAGCTAGTAGATACTACTAAAAAATGGATATATAAAAGCAACTGTTTCATAAAGTGTAATCTACACAAGCAAAGCAGAAGAGCAGAGCAACATGGAGGGGCAGTATAAAACCTTTTAATTTTTAACCTGTATTTTCAGACAAAGTTTATGTCATCAGTTGTTCTATTAACTATAGCAATTGTTGAACCTATTACCAAATCTAGTTGATTTAGGCCTTGGAATGAAAACGGTAAAACTATTAAAAGTTACTTGGTGTCTGACTAGAGGAGAGAGATGATTTGAGCATCCTCAGGGTGCGGAGAGGTTGGATAGCACAGCCTTTTGCCTGGGTTTGGCAGCTGCTGGCTCAGCAGTCAGCGTGAGCCCAGGGTGCAGGCAGTGGCCACGGGAGAACTCTCCTGGCTGGCAGGTTCAAAAGAGGTGGCTATGGGAAGGGCCACCTGATGGGGCCTTGCGGCATCGGCCTGGAAGCTGTGGGGTGGGAGGGAACTGGATTTATGCACAGGGTGGAGGCAGGAGATAAAGATCTAGGAGGCAGATGAACAGACTGTGGGACAGTGTTGGTTTACAAGGAAAACCAGAGATGCGGGAGTTCTGTGGGAAGATGCTGAGGGGTGGCAATCTGTGGTCACTGACAGGTGCTGCCTTGCACCTTGGCCGTCACTTGTACCCAATGTGTTATCTCAGGCATGTCTAGACTCCCTTTAATTACTGCCTGGGCAACGTGAAGCAGAAATGTCTTAAACATGCCTTTTTTTTCTACACTTAGTGGAGCAAAGTACAGTTTGCTAGCGTATACCACTTTGGGGCTGGAGAGTGCTGAGGACAATTTCAGGACCCACAACCTTACCATTACAGGAAATGGTAAGTACATATGGTACCAATTTAAGGAAATAAAAAACCAGTAACATTTCGCATTTTTCTCTCTTGTAAACTAAAGAGCTTAAAGAGATTATTTTTCTTGATACTTAATATAGAACAACTTTAATAAAATATTTAACGGCTCTAAAAGAGGCATCTATACACAGCTGAATAAACTGTAAGTTGAGTAAAATTTCAAGTCCAGATGAAAATGTAATTCTTTTGGGAGTTCCTTCTGTCATTTGCATCTCAGTCTTACATGAGTTGTAGCTATATACAAATTATTTCCCCTTCCTCACAAGCAAGGCAGGGTATCAGAATGAAGGACAGCTTTTCTCTCTGTAGTCAGAAGGAAAGTAGCAAACCATCTTCAGTTATAGCGAGGTTACTTCAGCCCTGGGACAGCAGGAGTAGGCAGCACTCAGCCTGGGTGCTAACACAGGGACTATGATAATGCTGCCAATGAAAGTCATGTTTTAAGTAGCAGCAGTACAGTTTTTGATACTTTGACCATTATTTTCTGAAAGGATAGCCCCTCCCCTAAGCCACTGTAATTGGTAACTTAAGGCATGAGACTATCACTGTATTTCACTGTGGCTTCTGGGAAATTTATCTTTTACTTGGGTAAACTTGACCTCAGAGAGAACTTCATTCTTTACACTTCATTAATTCTGAATAAGTACAGATTTGAAGAGTTACAGGGTATTTGTTTCTTCATAGGTTGGATGAATAATTTTGAGTATCTCTGATATTTGTAAGCCTTTCATTATTAGTACTTTATACTCTTTCTTCTTGAAATTCCTTTTAAAGTAATTAATTTACATAACTTTGGTGAGAAATGGTATACCGGGATATTTTGTTTCATTACAAGCATTTTTAAAACATGACTCTAAGACAGAGTCATGTCAATAGAACATCGTATTACCTGCTTCTAATTTCAGAAGACAGAGCCTATTACACAGTAGAGCTGAGCGAGGAGGGATATTGCAATTCATTAGAAACTCCTTGGAATCCTAAATACTCTTCTAGTACAGAAGACAGAAGTAGATACAAATTCTAAACCTTAACAAAACAATCAGAAAAAAAGTGCTCGTGTAAATGTAGCTGTGTGCCACGATGGGATGGGCTCAGGGATCCTACTGAGATGTCTTAGATGAGATGGCCAGTGTACTTATCTGTCAAAATGTTTCTAGCTGTGAAATCAAATTTAGAGCTGTATTATATATAAGAACAACTTGTTCTTTCAGAATAATATCTCCATTTTCACTTGAAATTCTTTTGTAAATTCTCTTTTTCTTTTTCTTTGATTAAAAACCTTACTGAAGACTAAAAATCAGTTTTAGTTTAATCCTATAGGATGAAATATCTTTCTTTAAATAGAAAAATGCTTATTTACATTTTTTTTTAATTATGTAAAAAGCTAAATTCTATTTTAGGCAGAATTTCAGAACTAAGTGTTTGTCCTTCTTTTGCCTGGTCTTTTTTCCCCAGAGGAATCCTCTTTTTGGCTCCCCCTGTATGGAAACATGTGCTGCCGTTTAGTTGCTCAGCCTGCCTGCATGGCTAGGGATATGATGGCAGGATTTCTTAATCAGCAGGTAAGAAGACCTTGCTTGTGTTTACATCCTCCTCGTTAATAGCTGTCACCAAGAGTCAATTGTTAAAACATTTGCATTTACCTGAAGTGGATTCTTGAGGACTGTTATTTTTCACCAGTTCTACCTAGAGCAAGGGAAAAATTCTCTCTCAGAGCTGCATTTACAGACAGTATCTTCAGTGGCTAAGCATGAAGAAATAGATGTTTCCTTGGTGTTCTTATCAATATAATTATTTAGGCTGTTACATAAAGATCAAGTATAGTTCTTGTTTCAGAATTGATTTAGGCTGGTGCTTCATGGCAGCAGTTCTAATAATCCAGTGGCTCTCATCCTTGTACGTACCTCTCTTTGTGCTGGCACAAGAGTTCATCTCACAGCATGGTGAATCTGACTGGTGAACCGAGCCATATTTAAACTCATCCCTTCAAAAATGATTCATGTGAAGTCAGTTTAATTCTCTATTTTGGTTCATTGCACAACTAGGCAAACGAGAAGGTGATAGCAGAGGGCCAGAGGGGCTGGGTCATTTGTCAGGAGTGAATTACAGGCTTTAAACAAGTTGTGAAACTATAATGCTTTTATGAAAGCTGTTAAGAAAATTCATTTAAGAAAGTGAAAATTCTGTCTTTCCTTGGCATCTGTTGAATATACTGTGTATTTCCAAAGTGAGATACTCTTTTTATTTCTCTTATTTTGTAATTAATGTAGTTAATAAAGGTGATTTCTTTCTTACAGTAGACACCAGTTCTAGATTTCATTCTGTGTGAACCAGCAGATTCTGTATTGTTAGTGTCACACTGCAATAAATCTGTGAAAACTGTGAAGCACCAAAAGACATTTAAAGTATTGTTAACCTTTCAAAAATCAGTGACTGAAATATTCTGCAACAGGAAGTCTTTGTTTTAGGAAAGAATTCAGTATGGCTAAGTTTTGATCATGCAGGGCTGATACTTATAACGATGATACTGTATGATATGCTCTTAACTTGTAGTTTATGTTTGGCAAATTCTGACTATTTCTTCTCTTTAGCAAATGATAGGAGGTCTAACTAGCTGGAGGAGGCTGTATTGTGTACTGAGAGGTGGCAAGCTCTTGTGTTATAACTCACCAGAAGAAATTGAGGCTAAACTGGAGCCAGCATTGACAGTTTCCATCAACAAGGTAAGAATGGTTGTATTGGGTTGTTTTGTTTGGGCTTTTTCTTTGTTTTGAGGGAGGTTGTTTTTGTTTTAAGACATCACTACACTCATGTGGGCTCTAAGCTGCTGGTATGCAGAGTGCTTTCTAGGTAGCATGTGGGTGGGATAGGCTTCAGTGAAATTTGCAGTTGCTGAATTTTTTAGCAAAGACGTTACATTTCTTAGTCGTGGACGTAAGTTCCTTCTATTGCATTAGACTGGTTAACATAGAGGTAAAAAAGAGGATGTATTTCTTTAGGAAAAGTAATAACTTGTTATATGACAGTTTCATAAGACAGTCCTTGGAAATGTATTGCTTACAGTCCCTTAGCAATGCTGTGGTAGACTTTTATCCTCAGCAAGGTGGAATTTTAACAAAAGCTTTTTTGTTGTTCTGTGTTATTTGGCCACAGTCTTAATTGGGAGAGCTGGAAAATTGTTCAAAATATTTTAGTGCCTTAAAATAAGCTGCTTTTCTTAATACTGGTTTTGTACAGGGCTCAATAACTTTGGAAGTTCTGTTCTCTAGGTGACATTACTGCTGCTTTTCATACCCTGATTGAAAAAGACTGAGTTTAAAATGTAAAGTTAAAATATCACTATTTGGCTAAAGAAACATTAATTATTTAGTTGTTCAATTTAGGAATGTTATTGAAAGGACCTTCTAGAATGGTGAGCATTAGAGTGAACAGATGCTTTCAAAAACTGTTTTTGGTGCAGTCATCAAGAGTTAATATCACGTAAGGACGGGCAGAAGAATGTAATGTTATTTGCAATTGATATAGCTGGATTCATCTTACCTAAGTAAATAGACACATTTGGAAACTGTAAAGCACAGGTCGATCTGGATTCTGCTGCTGTGCTACTGTGGGCATTTGGTGCCAATGCAAATTCTGAAAGCAGCCTTCCTCCTGTCCAGTCCCTCGTTCAGGCTGCTGTGCTGCTGCTTTATGCCAGGGCAGGCACTGGTGCAGCTGACTGATGAATTGGAAAAGGGAGCTGATGTGCGTTAAAATTAGATTGTTTTGGGGGCAGGAGGAGAGTTGGCTTCCACCGTGGTTCCCTTTAATGAATTCTTTTACCAGTTCACTCATGGCCACACGAATGCTTGCGTGGTACAAGAAGGGGGCTAGGCTATGACTGGGAATGTGTAGGGACACAGAGTAACATAGAACTGCCTCTTAAAACAGCAATATCAGCTTTTGGTGGCTTTAAAGTTTCTGAAAAACATAACTGCATTCTCACCTACAGTGAGACTTGTAAAAAACATAAAGCAAAACATTTAAACTAGATATAACAACATGACCTGTTTGTGTTAGGACTTCTTTTTTAGTGTGCTAAGATTTAAAATGATTCCTTAATTAAAAACACCATTCTACTAGTGCTGTATCTTTTAACAAAGCCACTTTTCCTCAATTTGTTCACGCATTTACATTAATTAAATGTTTAGATGGTGATACCTATTTAAGCAGGTTTACTTGCCTACCGCTTCAGTTGCTTCTAATTGCACTAGTCAGCCTTTGCCATAATTCTGTTCTGCAGCTGTTCACAATATCAGTTAAGAAACGGTAAACTTTAATAAATTCTAGAATTACTAAATCCATATTCTAAAATGTGACAGTAATTTTAAAAGTTATGTATCAGCCTAGCTCATACCTTTCCTTGGAGGTCTCTGTTTTGGTCTGTATCCTAATTTTGCTTATCCTTTTAAAATAACTGTATTTTGGTCCTTCAAGTTACTGATACTCTTAGAACCTAAAATGCAGCTTAATAAGCCTTTGCTGGGAGACTGTCCATACATTTGCAGAGTTATCCTTAAAGCTAACATATAGAAGGTACATAAATCATGTATTTTATACCATTTTACAAAAATGTCAGACTGCTGGAAAATATGACTGTGAATCCTTCTTCAGTTTTAATTAAAACCAGAAAAAATCTGCAATTTAAAACATATTTGGAAACTTTACCATTTAAACAGTTTCTCTTGGAAATAACTTAATGCCTGCAGATATTTTTTGATTCCTTTGTTATGAAATTTCTCTTATGGATTAAATGAAAGCAAATTAATCATATGGGCTTGTCTGCTATGTGTTGTTATAGAAACAGCAATTTCAAAATGAAAGTTGAGATTGAACATCAACTCTAGACGTTCTAACTAAAATCTCTCTGGTTGGATATGTGGCATTTTCAGTTGTAATGTGAAGCTGATCCTTTACATGTAATTGAAAGATACTTTCTGAAAAGTAATGAAATCATCTGGATTTATGAGAAACTCCCTGGAAAATATTCACACTGATAGCCTTATTTCCCATTCCCTTTGAGTCAAGACTTGAAGAAGCCATTAAGACCAGCAAAGTCATTACTTCAACTTCAGATGACTTCACTGCTACTGCTGTTGAGCAAGAATGGTTCTGCAGTTCCTATTATGCAAGTGCTACTATTATTGTTCCAGCTAAATGTGATTATAACATATTATATTGCACAACTAAGTAGGGAAAGAGAAATTATATTTTCTGTAGCAAAGAAAATTTGCTGGAATCCAATTTGAACACGAAATACTCCTTATGGGTCAGTTCCTGAAATTTTTTTGAAGTTTTTTTTTAGTTTAAAATGAATAATAAAACACCTGATAGCCTAGCAAATTGATGCATGTGCCAGCAGTTTGTGTTGGTTTCTCAGTATTTGGAATACATATTCTATTGTGTCCTGATCATAGATCATAAAACTTTTTTGTGCCACGTATGCCTGAAGCTTGAGGTATTCTGGGACATCGCTTCCAATTAACGTAGACCTGTGAGTTTCTTCCTGCCTTATTTTGCCAGTGCAGTCTTTGCTCTGGTGCCAGGCAGTGCAGCAGGCCCAGAGCTATCTCCATGCTCATGTTAGTTCTTGAGGTGAACAGGATGAGAAACAACAAGTGTTTGCAGCCATGGGCTCAGGGTTCATAGACTGGTTGCTAAACGGTGTAGCAGAAGTGGAAGGACAAAATCAAGCTGGCATTTCTGCAGACTGTTACCTCAAATGACAGTATTTGTTGGAACATCTGTTCTGTGCTAGGTCAGGTAGAGAAATTAGTTTGAAAATGTAGTGATGGCTACAGCAGCGTAACTTCAAGGGAACCGTGCAGTATTTCTGTAGAACCAGGGAGTTCACCCTCAGACGCCAGCAGAAGGATATCACAGAATGCTGGGGTTGGAAGGGACCTCTGGAGATCATCTAGTCCAACCCCCCTGCCAGAGCAGGTTCACTTAGAGCAGGTTGCACAGGAACGTGTCCAGGCAGGTTTTGAATGTCTCCAGAGACGGAGACTCCACCACCTCCCTGGGCATCCTGTTCCAGTGCTCTGCCACCCTCAAAGAAGTTTCATCTTATTTTTAGATGGAACTTTCTGTGTTCAAGTTTGTGCCTGTTACCTCTTGTCCTGTCACTGGGCACCACTGAAAAAAGACTGGCCCCATTCTCCTGATTGTTACAAGTTCTTGACCATGTGAAGGAGCCATCAATATGAACAATATTCTCTGTGTGCCTCAGGGAACTCCAGCAGTGGTGAAATGAGAGCAGCCCTGAAAATACCTGTGTTCTCTGTGGTAAGGACTTTGTCCAACTGGTTGGCTTAGACAAGCCTTCATACATGTGAAAATATTTTGGGAAGGCATAGACTAATTAAGTGCCTCCAAATATTTGGACCTTAATATTGCTAATTTAGTCCTGCAATTGCTTGAAAGAGCTTGTGGATGTGGGCAAGGAAACCTATATAATACCCAGATCCCACGTGGTGGACCTTATAACACGTATGCTCAAATGGGGTGGTTTGGAAACTATGCTTCATGGCTCCACAGAATGCTGAGTAGTCATGTAATGCCATCTCCTTCCTCTGGATTTTAGCTGCTGCATTGCATCAAAGATGGCTTAAGTGCCATAGAAATTCTAATACTGCTTTTCTGTATCAAACTTACACATTATAGTTACCATCCAGTGGCCACAAGGATGTTACGTTAATACTTGTTCACAAAGCAATGAAGATGGAATGAGGAAGTATTCATAGCTGATCTGGTGAATTTGATCTTGTGCATTAAGGTTTTTGAAAGCCATAATTTTAAATTTAACCATATTTCCTCACTTGCCTAAAACAGACCCCATGGGAATTATTAACATTAAAGCAGAAACCAACACATGAACAGAACATATTTTGTTTCCAGTGTTGTGTTGTTATTTCTTGGTTTATTTTGTTGGTACTAAAAATATGAAGGAAATTTGTTATATGTAATTTGGTTTGTTTTATCTTAAAATAGATACACAGAACCAGATCATAGGTTATTCAGTATTTTTCTCAAGAACTGTAATTTGTTCTGATGTCTTAAAATGATCTTTATAACCAGTGCTCCTCAGTGTGTCAAGATTGACTTAGCAGGAAAGTGTTACACATCAGCAATAAAAAATGTCTCTCTCTCTTTTTTTTTTTCTTTTTTTTTTTCCTTGTTTTTGGTTTCTTTTTAGCTTAAAAGATGAGCTTCCCAAAGAGGTATTACCAGGCACAGAGATTTTTTGATTTTGCGGGAAAAGTATAGAGGAAAGGTTGTATTTACATCACATTTAAAAAAAAAAAAAAATCTAATATTTTCCCTCTTAGTCTTTCCCCACCTTCAAAAAAATAATCTTTTGCATATAGGGCATAAAACTGGCTTCAGCTTCCCCAAAAGAATAATTTGAGTTCAAGATTCAACTCTGTTTTTCCAGTTCTGATCTTTACAATTCTGTTCTTTACAACAGCTGTAGCAGAGTTGGTTCAGTTGTCTGTAAGACTGCGTGAAGTTGAGCGTTATTATAGATGCCTTTTTGCTTATGTTTGGAGTTCTTGTTTGGTGGCAGTTTTGGTGGTTTTTTTTTTCTTTTCTTTTTTATTTGTTAAGTAGAACTGGGCATGTGGTGTAATTCACCCAAGCTTGGTATATTCATCATGCCATTACTGTAATGGCCTCTTGTATCACTCCTTAAATATTTAAGCATCAGATATAGATTGTTGCTTTAGGATTCATCTCCTTTGAATAATACCATAGTTGTGGGATAAAACCTGCAGCAAACGTCATTAAATAAACTTGTGTGTATGGTGTGCTTGAAGTTCTTACCTGTCAAATGTTAATCTATTTGATTTAATTTTTTTGTTGGTATCTATGGTTACCTGAGTTAATGGGATATAGAGCACTTATGGATGAATTACTTCATCTCCTATTTTTAGACAGAAGAATTTAAATGAGCATATCCATCAGATATGCTACAAGCAGCTGTTGGTATTTCAAATGGTTACTTCAGTAATGCATTTAAAATCCAGGGAATGTTCTGTAGAATAATTTTTGTTTTTCTGAATATCAGAAGTAGGCTTATCCCCATGGGATCCCATGTGTAAACTTAATTTCTGTAGGTGTATGTTTAACATCTTTAGCAGATGTTTGACATTTGGTTGAATTGTGTAAAAAGGAACATGATTAATCTGTCCCCACTGTATTTTGAGGAATGCCCCAAGGCCACCTTTGTGGTCAGATTCTCTGTCCATCTGGACAGGAGACGTTTGAACACAACCCTGGCTGTGGTTGTTGGCTTCCTTCAAAACCTGGGGCACTCCCCATGCCAGGGGACACCCTTGCATGGTGTCCTTTTAAGAACAGTGTTGTAATAGGCCATCTCTTGTTCAGCCAGGTTAAATTGTATATGCAAAGATATTCCCAGAGTTTATGCTTTAACTCTCATAAATAAAAAGAATGTTAATTATTTTAATTTTTTCATTATGTTGTGATGAGCAGCAATGTTGACCAGTTGCGTTCTGGAAATTTTTTCAGTTGTGTGTTATATTAAACTTCTACTAAAATCTTTTGGTATTTTACACATGAAAAAAACCAAACAAACCACTCAGTTAAAGGTAAGTGCTTTGTGCTTTTTTTTTTGTTGTTGTTGTTGCCATAACAAAGAAACTAAATAGTATGAAAACACCACTGGATCTAGTCTATATGATAAAAACCAATTGACCTATGTCCCCAAAAAGAAGGGGAAACCTTTGCTGTAACAGTGCTGCTGCATAATCTGAGAGCCTTTCTAACATTAGCTGAAGAAATTTGATAGACTTGTGATGTGCTTCTCACATATATTTTTAATTGTTTCTATGTAGCTCTCCCTAATTAGGGCAAAACCAAAATGTCTATTTTGAAATGACAAGTAGAATTTTTTAATATGAGAGCAAAATGGGTTTTTGTGCTGGAAATTTGTTCTAGTACGGGTAACTGCTACAAATGTTCCTGTAAATGTGGACTAGATAAGTTTCTTTTTAGATTTCCTGTCACTGTAGTATTAGTCCTGAATGCCCTGATTCACTAAGATGAACATAAAATAGGTGTGAATTTAGAATACATTGCATACATAATGGCACACAGAAATACAGTAGGAGACCTAAATGGTAGCTGTAACAATGTGGTTGTCCAGCTGAAGAGTGCAGAGAAAAGGAGCTGCTTGCTGTTATTTTAGATTATTCACCAAAATACTGTGGAGAAGAATGAGCTGCATGAGATCAGCTGGTGAAGGCAGAGGGAGGGGAAACCTAGAACGTATATTCTGTAATTTCGAACTAAACAGCGATGATAGTGCTCCATTCCCTTATTTTTCATGCTTTATGCCACTATTATAGTTCTATGAGAAAATATTTTTATAAGCAGTTCTTGAAATCTTCCAAAAGCAGAAGTTTTTATTTGGGCTATTGTCAAGGCTAGCTATAGTTACATCTAGGTACTTAATGCCAAATGCCACAGAATCCCAATGTCATCAATATGTACCATTTATTCCTGGGATTGCTCTGGTCCCTCTCTTCCTCCGGTGGGTCTAAACAATAATCCTTTCCTTTTTTTTTTTTTTTTTTTTTTTTAATTGGAAATTTGGCCATAAGGTGATGCCAGTGTGGAGCTGAAGCAATGACTCATGGCCACAGTTTGTCGTTCCTAGGAAACCAGAATTCGAGCTGTGGATAAGGACTCCAAGAGAAGAACTAATAACTTCTCTGTTATCAACCCTGTGTCTGGAGAGGCTGTGACGCGACTTTTTGCTACTGACAGTAGGGACGACCTTCAGAAGTGGATGGAGGCTTTCTGGCAGCACTTTTATGATCTGAGTAAGTAAGCGAGCAGTGCTGGCAGCGTGCCCTCCACCATGGGGCGTTAAGTAACATCAAAGGGATCTTTGAACAATTTGAGTTGGAATTGCCTCATAAGCCTTTGTTTGCAGCGATGAGAAGGAAAATGTTCTTTGGGATAATATTGGGTGGTGGTCTAAGCCGTTGGAAGGCAAATATTTGACTAAACTGAAGTTCAGTCTGGGGTTTTGTAGGAAACCAGAAGCGGAATACGTCCATCAATCTCAAAAGAGCTTGATCTCTTTCAGCAGTGTTCTAGATATTTTTTTTTTAAGGACTGCTAAATTCTCATCATCAATTCCTCCACTGTAGCAGGGAGAGTCCACCTCTGCCTGGGCCTCCTACCAGTGCTGTGTTGGTTTTGTGAGATTCTCCTTTGGGTGTGGAAGCCTTGGTGGGAAGCGATGAGGATGCTGGATTCATCTGGGGCCTTGGCTAGGATGCAGATTCAGCCACCCCTTGCAAGTAGGCACATGTATATGGGATTTCCTTGCTCAACGGTATTATGGATGAATTAAATCACAGTTTGTTGCAGCAGGGATTACTTGATTCTGTTGGTAATTCTGAGGTTTTTGTGCCCCTTGTCTCATGAGAATATGCTCACCTAGGCACACTCCCGTTGTGCAAATACACGCTGCTTACTTGAACCTGTTAAAAGCTGTACCTGAGGCTTTGTAACAGATGATATAAATGAGATGATAAACTGATACCCTGATCCTTTGGCTAACCTCAGGAACAACACACTTACTGCATGAGAGAAGAAACTCATTTATTGGTGTAAAACAGTGAAACAGTACTGAAGTATTATACCGTGTTGCTTGTTTAACACAAAATATTTATTATAAGAACTACATAGATTAATTTGTCTTGATCTTTTTCCTCTGCTTTAGTAGTTTGACTAACGGGTTTATTAAGAGTAGAGAACAACTGTCAGTTATTATGCTGTCATCGACAAGGTATAGTTGGTTCCTGACAGTCAGTTTTATCAGGTCAGAAAACAGAACCAGGTCAATTAATGAAAAATCAGTCTTTAGTCAGAGGCCACACCAATAAAATCAGTGAATTGAGGTTGTGGAAACTAGGTATTATAGTTCGTATTTCTAGTCCTTTCTAGCACTGATTTACAATGAGAAAAGGCTCTATCAATTAAAGAAACACACCAAGCAAAAACTAGGGCATCCTCTTTAAATTAGCTGTAGAGTGGGGTAGAAGAACTACTTCTTATTCATTATAGATAGAATACCCATGGATTTTTTGAGACATTTTCCTTAGGTTCAGAAAAAATGGGTCACTCGGCATTTAAATGCCTTTTTTCTTCCCTGGTTCTAAAATTCTCTTAAAATTAATGTGCTCAGAAAACTTGGAATGATTGGTATGAACAAAGTAATTTTACTGTCTTGTTTTCCTTAAGGTCAAAATCTTATTAATAGAAAAAGAGGTTTCCTTGTCTGCTAACGGATAAAAGGCAAGTTATCCTCTATTAAAGACAGCACGTTCCTTTACTGTAACATTGTTGTATAACATCCAGCTTGCAGTATATTGGAGGTTGTCCCTGAGAAGTTCATGAAGCTTCACTAACCTTGAATTATTATATTTCTTTTAGGATTTTTTTTTCTGATGAATTTATACTGTGTTTGAGGATTTGAAGGCAAATTATGATATTTAACCTTTGTAGTATAACAGTACTGCTGGGATGCTTAAGTTGAAGTTGTAGTATCTTACGACCTTTGTGCTAAGAGTTAGAATGAGCACTGAGTTGAAAATACAAAAGCATCCTGAGCATTCCTGCTAAACAACAGCAAATGCTTGCTGTTTAGCATTGCTTTGGAGATGGTTTCCTAACACAACCTAATAACTTCAATTTTTTTCAAGCTGAAGTGTTTAAGTTCCAGTCATTGTTCTCTTTTCTCTCTCAGGCCAGTGGAAACATTGTTGTGAAGAACTTATGAAAATTGAGATTATGTCACCACGGAAACCACCTTTGTTCTTGACAAAAGAAGCGACCTCCGTCTACCATGATATGAGTAAGTGGGATTTGTCTTTTCAAGTTGCAGGGTAACAGAAACAACATTGTCTGTATTCAGATGGCTTCTGGTGTTATGTTGAAACATTGAGTTTTTCAAGGGCAATTCAGACAATGAACACAACATAATTGCATACCAAGGAGTTCATATTAAATCTGAATTTGTAATAGCACAAATAACGAATACATTTTTTACTTTGAGCCAAAAAAAATCTGCAATCTGGACTTTAACTGGTGAGCCCTGAACACATTCAAAAAAGCTGTCACTAGAAATAAACATTCATCGTTAAGTGTAGTATAAAGCTCAGGAAATATAAAGGTAAAATAGTCTGGTCTGCAAACCAGTAATGTCTTTAACTAGTTGCATGAGATTAATTTGCTGTTCACAAAGCTATTTAAAGGCTTACCTAACATAACTGACTTAATTGTTTGGTCTTTGGTAATGACGTTGAAAAATATGCTTGGAAAATCTATCCAGCATTTATTTGAGACTTCTATTTTTACAGAGCAAAATGGTATGCAGCAGGATTATTTTAATAGTTTCATTACAGAAATAATATTTACAGACTAAAAAAGTAGGTCACTTTGTTTTAATGGATCCAGTGCAGTATTGGCTGAGAAACACTGTACAGCTCTAAGTGCCTGACTGCTTGCTGCTTGAGATTGGACCTGTGAAGATGCTCAAAATGCCATGTGGGTCATTGAGTTACCGTGCATCAGAGCATGGAAGAGTCCTGTGAAAGCTAGGAATGCAGAGCAGAAAAGGCAATAAATCAAGTATGTAGAAGTTTTACGAAGTTGACACTGTAGCATAATTCTACTGATACTCAAGTACGTCAGTGAGAAGCAGAACACAAACTCTGTTTCACTCTTAATATACCAGGTTTTTTCCTGCTTATTTGTAGTATTAATAGGCAAAAGCCTACATTTAAAAATGTGTTGAAAATCATTAACATGTAAACCCCAATAGAAAAGATACTGTTTAGAGGCTATTATTACAGCAGTATACATAGAAGACTCAATATGAGGGATGAGAAATGGAGCAAGACAGTCTTAAAGCATATAAAAAAAATGATATATGTAAAGATGTCCCAATTTCTGCAGGCTGGAAGCACAAGAATATTTAGTCATCGACTTTTTCATCTGCCTTCTGTGAAATGAAATTTTCAAAACACTATACAACAAAATATGTTTAATACCTACTATATATAGATTTCCTAGTACTACCTTATTTTTTCTACTTTTACTTGGAAAGCAATATCAATGCCTACCCGGTTGCCTCAATGCCAGCTATCAGGAAAACAGTTCCCTTGTGTCACCTGAGTTCTCTCTTTGAAAGCGTATGTGTAACCTTTGCCATTTCATCCATTAGTACTATTAGTAGTAGTCCAGACTTCATGAGACATAGTTAATTCAGCTTTGTATTCTGAATAGTAATACCGAAATAGGTAGCAGTAAAATTATTGGTAGCTTTTTAATCCGAGTTAATTGCTGTCCCTTAAAATTACAGGCATTGATTCTCCAGTGAAACATGAGGGCTTAGCTGATATCATACAAAGAAAAATCGAAGAGAGTGATGGCGAGTTCCTGCTTGGCCAGCAAAAAGAATCTGCATCTCCCTTATGGGCTTCGCTCTTTGATGGATCTCATGAGATGGTTGTTCAGAAAAGCACGCATCCAGGCTCAAAAAAAGATACTGCAAGTCCTGTTGATGGCAGAGGAAAGAAAAGAAGAGCTCCACCTCCACCCTCTGATAAGTTACCATACAGTGCAAAAGCACAGGTGAACACAGAGCAATTGGGCAAGGAAAACCAGAAGTTTGACTGCACATCTGCTAATAGTTCTTCCTTTGATTCAAAATTATCTACAATAATGCAGCAGTTGCAGACACCCATTGCTGCTGCTCGCAAAATTGGTCCTTGTAGAAAAAACAGTTTAGCTGGCCCTGGGAATCCCATTTCGTTGGTTACCAAGACTGAGTCGGAAACCAAACCAGTACTAACCCCTAGACAGAAATGCATTACAGAAATGCTAGACCCTAGATCATGGTTGCAGCCATAGAAACCATAATTAGCTTAGAGGAGTTCCTGAAATCAAAGGTTTCTCAGTCTTATAGTATAACTCTTGAATAAAAATAGACTTTTTTAACATAAAGCTTATAATTATGGAGGCTAAAGTTGTTTTTTTTTTCTTTTAACCAGGGCATTACTACTAGCTGCAGTCTCAGCTGTACTCATTATCGCTAACATCTAAATAATTGCACTGGTAACAGAGGGGGGTTATCCGTATCTGAAATAACGGTGCTATTCCTGAAAAGAGCGGTTCAGTACTTTCTTCTTGAAAAACCAGCAGTGTTAGGGTAACTCAGTGTCCCTGCAGCAGGGATGTGACCATTGCCTTCCAGCAGTCCCTCAGCTTAGACCATCTGCAGCTCCTCAGACTAGTTCAAATGGGAATTTCACACATATTCAGCACAGATCTTGCAAAACTAATTTTCTTGGGCTCCATGCTTGTCTTCACCTAAAATATTCTTCTCTCTCCCTCACTGTTTGGGAACCACTGCTTATAAGTTAATGTCCTATGAAAAGTTATTGTGCTCTTCTGAATGGCTCTGTAACTCCATATGAATTTCTGAAGGAGTTCTATCAGTTTAGTGTGGGATCTCCTAAGTTCTTGCTGGTGCGTGCGCTGACCGAATAGACCAGGATTTTCTGTGTTTGAGCAAGAATGTGATCCATCACTGCTGCTTATTTTGGACTAACGTGAACATATAAAGCAGTACTGCATATGAACACCTATTCAGGATTTCATTGTTATGGTAGTATTTTCTGATGAATGGGGATCTGTAGCGTGGCTTCTCCTTTGTGGAGCCTCTCAGCTGTTCCTGGTAGATAGCTGGTTTGTAAACACGGCAGTGTTTCTGGTTAAGAAATTGGGGTTTTTCACCAGTTGTTCTTTCTGAAATAACAGAGAATAAGTATTTCAGGTGAACATATTGAACTTTGATATTTTTCCGTCAGGCTGTTCAACATTTTTGTAAGAAGCATGGGCTATTAGGCTTCCTGTGGCACCTGCAAAACATCTATTGCATACAGAAAAGATTCTGTCCTTCTGGATCCACAGCTTAAATATGCAACCTTTCCCTTGGTTGATGCATTTATCTCAGATGCTGGAACATATCCAAGAGCAAAGGTATGCTTGCAGATGTCCCTCTAGAGCCTTGGTATTCAGACCTGTGTTGAGAGAGTCATACCAGCAACTTTATACATAAGCTTCTTTTTTTTTCTTAATATTTTTATTTTTCTTTCTAAAGTGCAGGTTGCTTTGGGAGCTTTACCATTTCTCCAGAAGATATTGTGTGCATGGTTGGTTTGTTTGTTTTATCTATTTTTTGTCTTCTGCTAAGCTCTTGGCTGCACAGCTGTGAAGGTATCTGCTGAATTCCCTCAGTAGTTCATTGGCTATTTGGGATGGGGCTTGAGAGGCAGGTTTCATTTACAAATCCTTTTGCAGGATTAGAGCCCTTCGTTTCTAGAATGTCCTTGTTCATTCTTCATTTAATCACATTCCATTTTCACTCTGAAACAGCCATAATCATTCTTACAATAAATCATGCTGTTACTTAAGTGGATGGTTTGTGAATGGTTTATAAATAGGAACAGAAAAACTGAAGAATAACTACATGATTATGTAAATTAGACACAGTCAACTAAGTGGACTGTGCAACTCTGAACAAGAAATAGGAAAAATAAACGGGGGGGGGGGGGGGGGG
>NW_015090828.1:5899612-5915532 GCF_001431845.1 Calidris pugnax | reverse complement strand
AATGGCTTCAGGTTGTGAAGCATTTATCATGATTGTTTTCTCTCACAGGCTGCAGCTATCACCTCTTTCTGAGGGCTGCTGTACTGCTTTTGTGGCACCGTAGGGCTCCTCTGGTGGCGTCATCAACCCTATGGGAGTTGTTATCGTCACTCGCCGTCTTATGGCACCTCAGGGTCGTGTTGTGTTTTGTGTGTGGGGGGGGGGGCGGGGGGGGGGGGAAGGATATTTTCCAAAACGCAGCTGCAATTTATTTAGCTTTAAATCTAGCTTTAAATGTTACTGCACTCTGGAAAGAAAGAATACCTTTATCTTGGTAAGCCCCTTCCATTTACCTGTTATATTTCAAAATAAATCTCATAAATATATAAGGCAAGAAGGCACCATAATGAGTATTTATTTTTAAATTCAACAGGCCATTGAATTTCAAGGAGCAGCTTCTTTATTACATTCAGTGGCTTTGTTTTGAACTGAACATACATATTTTAGGAAGGCATTTAATATTAATTTAAAGTCTTCAAGTGATGAGGATTCACTCATACCTCCTGTTGCAATAGTTAATTACCCCAGGTACGTTTTTCTCTTGATTTTCTATTTGCATTTCTAGCTCCACCCTAAGTTATTTTGGTCTTTTTATGCATTTGATTGCTTATATTGATCTGTGTATTATCAGCTTTTCTAATTGCTTATGTGTAGTTATAAATCATGATTATGTCCCTTTTAACCTTTTCTCTGATGAGATGTACTGAATTCCTTAACTTTCTCATGGCAATGAATATTACCCAAGACTAATGAATCTTCACATTCTTCGCTGTACTCCTCGTGTATTGAAATATTTCGAAGTGTGACATCTGAATTAGATGCCACATGTCAATAGTGATCCATCAGGCCTATATAGAGATATACCGTGATCCTCTTGCTCTGATTAATATCTCCCTCCCCTCTTTCATCAAAAATTATATTATCCTATATTTTTTTGTGAAAGCATTGCCTTGGTTGCTGACTCTTATGGCTCAAGTCCTCTTCAGAGCCTTTTTCAAGAATGCGGTACATCATTCTCTTGTTATCCTACCTTATTTTTTCTTAGAAATATACACTTTATTTTACCAGCATTAAAATACTGCTCATGAAGTGATCCAGATTGCTCTGTGTAAGTGACCTGTCCTCATTCTTTACTACTCCAGCAGTCTGCATGTCCTTTGCAAATTTATTGCAAGTGATTTTTACAGTTTCTTCCAGATCATTGATTTTTAAAATGGAATGCAAGGCAAGGTTTGTAGAGAGAGGTGATGAGTTTTTATTACATCAGTGACATGGGTAGGGGGTGGGGAAAAGCAAACAGACAAGACGTTGAGTTTGTGTACCTTTTAGCCTTTAAAAAATTGAGTAAGGTGGAGAAAATCCTATATTTTTGGTTGATTCCCTATTAATACTGCATTTTGAAATTAGTTTTCTGTCTTCAACATAACATTCTACATTGATTTGATCTAGTACTGATATTTTAAAGAAAATGATGTGTTCATCTGGTTTTCAGTGACAGGGTTCTTACGGGTAACACCTCAGCACAGGTGTCTTTGCGAGCTGAGATTACTATAGCAAAGAGTAAAATGCAACCTGTTGTTCAAGACCTGTTCTCCATGAAGCTGTCTTGGTTGACATTTTACATCTATCTTTAAATTAGACTCATATGAGCCAGTTCACTATATTACCCTGATTAACGCTAGGCCGTTAATTACCCTGATCATCCTGCCTCAGAACAACAGTGTTGTTTTTACAGTCCTGTGAAACATCATGGCAGTGTTGAGACTTGTTTAACTAATTGGACATTTAGGCTAGAAGCTGGGAAGGCTTCTGCTACTGAATGTAGTTTCTGTTATTTTAAACAACCACTACATAATCCCTATTATGAAGCAGTAGTTGACTTCACATTTTAGTATTTATTGTTACTGACTTAGTCTGGTTTTTTTTTTCTCCTTCTATATTGCCATTTATTACTGCCTTCACATCTTCTGTTAAGCAAGTTGATAAAAACTGCAGGCTACCAGCAAACATTGGTCTTAGCTGTACAGTGTAGCCAGTTGTAGGAAATACATTTGCACTCAGCTTTTGTCTACACAAGAGAATATAAATATTAGTAATAAAAACAGAGCACAATTTTAGGATTATAATTAGAAGATGTATCTGTGAGGAAATTGTGACTTTTTTTGGCTTTTCTATATAGTCTTAAAGTGTAGTACTTTATCACTGGTACTGGTCCCTTATCATTGCATAGGCTTGTTCAGAAATTAGAACTCTTCCTTTGTTTTTTTTTCTTTCTCAAGTTTTCCTGACTATAACGAGGATGAATATTCAAATAAAGGAATAAAGGCCAGTAGATTGCTTGTACGCAAGGCCAGCTCTGTCGTGGTGTGGTACAGTGGCATTTTAGACTGTGCCCTGATTCACTTCCCAGGCTGTGCAGTTCCAGGGACGTGGCCCAAGGCGGGTGCTGAAGCCCATCTCTGGGTAGTGCCTGGGACTGAGGAGCTGTTGGCTTTTGTCCTTCTGTGTGGAGGTGAGGGAAGTCTAGAGGCAGAGAGGTGGGAGGCAGCCTGTTCCTGACGGGACGTGGTGGAAACCATTGAACTGCTGCTTCTGGGCACTAAAGGAGAAGGTACCCACTAAGCCACCTTACCAGTTGTGCTCATCATGAGGGGGCTTCAGTTGCATGACTCAAAATGTCAGTGATCAAAAACCAAAGGTCATTTGATTAGCATCTATAAACAATGCCAGAATAGGAAATATTTCACAAAAGCAGAGGTGCCATTAGCCAGCCTCCTGCTGGGATGAGGCTAGGAAGAGAGCAGTAGGCCTGTGGCTTCTCCCAGCCCTTGTGTCCCACTGCCCACGTTCACATTTGTGCAGGCAAGTTGGTGTGCTCCTGCCTGGCAGTGAGGTCCAGGGATAAAATCCATTTCTCCAGAGACACTGTACCTGGAATGAACGGTTCAAACTGCCCAGTGTAGCACTGTGGTGGCATCTGCCACTGCTGAACTACACATATGATTAGGTACTTTTCTAAGGACCTTGTCAGGCCCACTCTGAAAATTGCATCTGCTTGTTGGCTGTTGGAATGAATTGCTCGCTGCTTAAAGGTGGAATTAAGTCGTGGGATTGTTGTGTTGAAGTCGGGCAGAGACAAGAGTCAACCTAAACTCTTCTTTTAGCAAGTACAACTTGAAAGCAATTACTAGTCCAAACTTGAATATAAATTTCACGGAACAGGAACAGCTTTTGAAATATTGACTGAACAAAAGCCTTGTATTCTACCTAATGTCTCCAGCTGTTCGTCTGCTCTTGGAACGGTAGGCGGTACCTTTTGTAATTTTAAAGACATTAGCTTAAAATGTTTACATTTTTACTAGTATTGGTATTTTATTTTTTTTCTATGGTAATTGTATTAATAGTTATTATATGACGGTTTGTAGGTTTGTACATATTTGGAAATACTGTCCAAGTATGCAAAGTTGATTTGTAATTAAGGTAGATTGCCTTAATAGAAAAATGCAGATTTGGACACTAATGTACTGTGAAATGTTAGAATAGAATTATTTTTTTCACTGCTAACATATTGTATTTCTGTTTAAATATGCAAATGAAATTAAAAATGTTTCTAGAGTAAAAGGGTTTTGGTGTAATTTTCTTCAGTCTTGAAGTACATTATGCTTTACTCCAGTTTATAAACCAAGGGGGTGTCTGCTGTAAAATCAGAGACCTTATGGGTAGCCACCTTTCTACTGGGCCTGCAGAGTGTATCCCTCTAGGCTCGTACTGACGATGGCAAACAGTATTGGCCTCAGTTTTCTAAACTGGAGGAAGGGAGAAAAAACCCTCTGGCAGCTAGCGTTGATTGCTCAGCTCCTGGTCTAATGTACCCAACACATCTGTGTGTGAACACACAAAGTTAGGAGTGTTGTCTGAGATGCACCTTGTTTCCCCGAAATGTGCCTAAATGGTTTGGTTTCGATATTGTCTTACTTCTCTCATAGTCTTGCAAGAAAATGAAGTAGATTTAAGTTATTCCATCCGCTTTGTAAGGTGACTTCCTAAAGGAGCCACTGACACTACTAATGCCATCCGTTAATGTTTTTCTTCCATAGGCAGCCTTGTGCTGGAGCCTTGTGCTCCTGCTCACATCACCGGCTGGAGCCTGGAGTACCACTGCTGATTTAAAGCTAACTGTGCCACTCAAGTAAAGTGTTCTTTTGGTCCAATTATCGTAAAAGAACTGTAATGAACGTAGAGGGCATTGTTAGACATTTTAATTTTAGCATATTTGACTGATTTAAGAGTCTGAAAAAAACAAAATGTGATTGATAATTGCAACGAAAGCTCGTGCAGCTGAGCGATTCAATAAAAATCATGCTCCAGCTAAAGTTGCTGCAGTTTGCTTGAAGGGATCATAGTAAAGATATGATGATCTCTTTATACAACCATTACCAAATGGTTGTATTGTAATCTTTTTGTATGTGTCTTATATATTCACAGAAGAATCTGTTTGCAAGACATAAAAATGAATTGCTTTTCATGAGGAAAAACAGATCTT
The DNA here is from genome assembly GCF_001431845.1 of Calidris pugnax. NCBI lineage: Eukaryota > Metazoa > Chordata > Aves > Charadriiformes > Scolopacidae > Calidris > Calidris pugnax. The sequence goes on along the minus strand of NW_015090828.1, from coordinate 5,910,950 downwards.
TCAACATCTTTATCTCAAGATAGCTTTCTAAACGTTCTTTATGTACCTAAAAAGGGGAAAAAATTATAGTAACTGGTAGAGTATCTTTTGTTTTGTTTAAGCATTTGTTTTATTAATCCATTTCTTTAAACTTCTTTCAAAATAGTTACAAAAGAATACAATTGATAACATACATTGTCTCACCTGAGTTTTTTTCTGATACTGCCCAGTGCCACCTCTGTCAGAAGGTGAGACAGGAACAGCTGCAGGAGGAAGTTATGGAGCCATCTTTCATACACAGACAGCTTCTTCCTACCCCTTAGTCATCACAGGTTCTTTTACGTACAGACGTGGGAAGCCTTTTATCCTGTCAAAGTTTCCCTGCATGTTTGTGTCTGGACGTGAATTCATAGTAGCAATTAAAGGTAAAAAATTATATATATTTTTTAATTTACTTAAATTTTCACATCACTGTAGCCTTGTAGAACTTGCTGTTTGATGATACGCCATGAGGGTTTTCTTGCAAAGCTTTAGAATTTGCATATTGTCTTTTGCTAAGAGGGAAAGAGTCAGTAATAGTCCATCACCTTTTTTTTTTTCTTGTGTGTCACTGTTTATAAAGGTGGTACCAAAACACAAATATCTTTGCTTAAGTTTTTTCACCCTGGAGGCACATGGTCCCAGTCTTTTCCAACTTTCTTTGGCTTATATTTTCTGTTTTCTAATTAGTGCCTATTTCAAAATCCCACATATATTTTGAGGATATCTTTCTAGAGCTGGGTGCCCAGAGCTGAACACACACTTCTAGCTCAGGGGTGCTCTTGATTTACAAGAACATAATGTGTTCATTAGTATTGTTTCCATTTTAGCTGCTCATTCTGCATTAGTGAAAAACAAACAAAAGCGTTTCAATTGCTCTGTGACCAGAATGGTCTGTGCTTAAAGAAAGATGTGCCTAATGTCCTTATGGGGAGCTTAACATCTGATTTGCCAATCTCTCAGCAGCAGGAAGAACGCTACGGATGCATAGTGGGCACAAGGAAGCTGCTTTGTCCACACGACATTTGTGTTTCAGATGGTGGCAGCTGCTTCGCTTCCTTTTGGTTTTGAGAGGTCGTTACTCTTCAGTCCCACATGTCTGTATGCCAGGGTTGGGAGTTTTTAGAATAAGCTGGAAGCAATTTAAATTCTGCCACTGTGGATGTATCAGCTGGCATGACGAGTCAGATTTGTAGCCATGTATTTGGCTTGGAGGAAAATTGAGGGCCTATGGCAACTTCCCCTTTCCTTCTCCTGAATCCAGACTCAGTGACTGAAAGCAGAGGACAAGGCTGCTCCTCTCACCAAGCTGGTTTTATCTAGGGGCGTATTTAAAATTCATGGGGTGGACTAGCTCTTCAAACATGGAAGAAACTTTCCTCCAAGTTAGGAGAGTCTTACTTAAATTTTGTGAAGTAAATAGAAAGCTTTTTATTAAGGACGAATCCTAATAATGTTATTCCACACCCTGCTCCAGGTCAAACAGATTTACTATATAATACCTTTAATATCTCAGTAATTTTTATTATTTTAATAAGAGCTCATTTGTGTGTCTAATAATACACCTGATTTTACTCATGACCTCATTAGAAAGTTTCTTAAATATCTGCTTGATCATTATCCTTCAATAAGGAATGGTTTGCTGTCTTGGGACTAACTCGGGTTTATCCCAGCTCCTGCAGCAGCCAGTTAAGCTACAGGCTGGTGCACACTTTTCCATTTATCCATTAAAATGATTGTGTATTTCCTTGGCAAGTAAAGTTAATGATTTCCAGGCATAACCCTCTATTTACATTTTTCATAAGGATAAACCAGACCCTATCAGTCTTCTGCTACTCTACAGCTTGCTAGAGTGATTAATACAGACTTCAGCAACAATTTGTTTGCCTGCCTTTTTCTGGATGTTTTCTTCAGCAGAGCAAATTCTGTCAACTGTACCTGCCAAAAAAAAAAAAAAAAGGGAAAAGGTAGAGCCAATTATTTAGTTATACTCCATCTGTCTCTTACTGATGCATTAAAGAGAGCCAAGGGGTTACTGCAGAAACAATTACTTGAATCAGAGCACGTAGTTACAAGTGTATAAATTCAGTTTGGGCTCTTGCCTATACCCAACAAGAGCAATGCAAGGGCCAACACTTCTCAGCTCCTCACCTGTAAATAGGGACAGTAGTTTTGTCACAGTTTTGGAGGCATTAGTCCTTAGCGGTGCTGAATTTCGCAAAACAGTGCGACGTTTTGTGACCTGAATACCACCATCCTCACAGACTCCTCAACTGAGGACGTGCAGGAAAGGGAAAAGTATCCAAGTTCTCCCAGTTTCTAGAGAGATGATGCTAACAAAGGTATTTTTAATGTAAGAAAAGGGCAGATTGAAAAGCTGGCAGTGTTAGGCATTTCACATGACTCACAGAAGCTCCGTAAGGATGTTTTCTGCAAAGCCTTCTGATGTTGCCACCACCCTTCAGCTCACTGGGCAACCAGAGACCCAACGGTGCTGGTGCCGCTGCCTGCCCCAGTGCCCTGCCCCGAGCATTGCTGGGCACCCAGACACTTGCCCGGCCAGGTCCTGAGCCCAGGCGCCCACTTGCCTTGCTCTGCTTTTTATCCCGCTCCAGTGGAATCACAGCAGCTCCCTTTGGGAGAAAGTCTTAAAGTGCTTTATAATCATTAAGCCTCATAATACTGTCTGGGTTAATTATTTGGGGGAAGTCAGCCACAGAGGTTACATGTATGAAATACCCGTGTGTCAGCCTTCAGACCTGATCATGCTCGGCTTTGTTGGCCCTTTTAGCAGCACCCCGATCCTATAATCAAATTATGCGTGTAAGTTCTGGTTTTTATAAACTACAGCTTAATAGAACAAACAAGCAAACGAGCTTTTCCGCCGCCGCCCCGGTCGCAGTCCGGCGTGTCGAGGTGCGATCCTCATCAGCTGCTCCCCGGAGCAGGGCTGCAGCTTTCAAAACCAGAGTCCCTTCCGGCGCTCCCATTCATGCATTCTGTCAAACAACATTTTCTTTGATTTTTATCAAGATCTTCTTGACTGAGATCTTCAAAGCAATTAATTCTGCGCTCCATGATTGCAGCTGCTGAATAATTGTTTGTTAGAGTATTTTCTTTCCCAGGCAAGAGATGTAAAATAGTTGCTCCCCTCAATAAACAAGTTGTCAAATGTGATTAGTTAATGGACCTGTAATCATGCAATAGCATAAAGGTAAGGATTTGGTAAGTGCGATGTGAAAATGCATATTTAAATTAAGCTATAGGGGAAGATTTTCCCATAGGAAATCTTGCTATCAATGCTGAAATAGACTATTTACCATTCATAATGATTAACTGTAGATCATTAATTAAAGAAAACAAGAGATTAGTCATCAAGCATTTCAAATTAAAGTTGCATTGATTGTTTGAGTTACGTCTAGGTTTGGCTGGGAGGTCAAGTTACTGCCCGGATCCCTGTGCCTGACCCAGCCTTCCCATGGAAACTGATAGGCAGAAATAACAGCCTGTTAAAATTAAGGTAAAATAATTTACTGGCCGATATTAAAGTCCAAGAGCCTGAAACGTGTTCCTAGTCACCAGCCCTGTAATTGGCCACTCTGTTCTTGGTCAGACTCATGTTAAGAAGCGGAAACGGAGCACTCGGGCTTGTGGGTTCGTGGGGGAGAGGGAACATCTCATGTTTTGGCAAGTGAATACTTGCCAAACTAAATGCAGTTACAGTGAATGTGTATTACAGCTCAAAAAGCTAATCAGTTTGTTTTCATCTCTGGATAACAAATCTACCTTTCTGCCAGCCCTTTAGAAGAAACCTCAGACAATCCTGCAGTGGCATCTGTGGAAAGCCGAAGCCCTGTGCAAAGGCATCTTATAAGGTTGGGGTTTCCCCCCTACCCCCTCACTTGGGAAATGTACATTCAACACTATCATTTCCTAAAGAGTTTTCCTTGCCAGAAATAGAAAACACTTTTTTTTTTTTTTTTTTTTTTTTTTGGTGTTAAAAGCTGTATGTATTATAGAAATTTAATTCTCCATTTGGGAATTACAAGCAGTAATACAATAATAATAGTTGTTGGTTACCACACGCTAATTTCAAACTATTCCAGGCAGCTGCCTTCTGCTTTCTGTGCAATCTCTTAGCATTAGGCTCCAATATAAACCGAAATTACTCTAAGCTGTCTGTCAAATTTGACTATTCTTTTAAAATGATTTAGCTGTTACTTACATTATATAATAGCAACTGGGGTCATTTAATTACTAAGTCACATATGAAAAATAAGACTTCAGCTTGCAACCTTCAGGTAATTAACCACCTAACTACTATTAAAAGGACAATAATCAGGGCACATAATGCTGAGGCACTGGGCTGTGGGGTCATTGCTGTTATGGCCCAAACCTGCTCTTTTTTTTTTCTTTTTTTTTTTTTAGGGAGCAGGAAGCAGGAAGAGGCAAAGCTTTCGTGAGCTCAGCGGTGACCAGCTTGATGTTTTTGACAACACGAGTGTTTGACTGGGACTACAGGCTACCAGGTATGTGCTAGTGAAGCGGGTTTATTCTTAGCTCTTTGCTAATAATATACCTCTTTACCAACCCCAGAGCCTAACATAGAGGCAGTTGGCTCTAAAAAAGTCATGAAATATTATTTGTATTGACATTTTGGCTACTCAGTCCTGTAGGTCACACTGCAGGGGCTTTTCTTCTCCAAGACTGTTTCATAATGATAGTTGAAAATCTGGTGGTTTTAGACATAACCCCACGAATTACCCATTTAAAGCAAAACCCACTGTGCTGCGATGTTGATACTTACAGCTTTACCCCACGATGTTGCTCCAGCATCCCTCCAGCTCCTCTATAGCTCATTTTGGGGCCTGTCTTGCTCATCATCTCCCTCTTGGCTGCATCCCAGAGTCCCAATGGGATCCCCTGATCCTCCCAGCTGCACCTCCACTTTTCCCTCTGTGTAAAGTGTGATATCTAAGGACAGCAGTTACCCAAGAGAGTGTTTCAAGGTACTGGACCTTTTAAAAGTGAGCAGATTAGCCGAAGGGCAGATCATATCCATAAAAATATGGTTGATTGGAAGACTCCAGCAGCTGGAGCATGGCATGGATGGCCAAATGTCACGATGGTAACCCCCAAGCTGGGGAGATTGAGGTGAGCACCAGGTTACTCCTTCAGATTGGCTCCCAAAGAGCATCCAGGTTTTCCTTGAAGGCTGCTTGCTGGATCGAGTGGCTGCATCCCGTCTTTGCCCACACGTTGCTCGAGAGCCATGCTCTTTAGTATGCAGCTGGTGCAGCTCACCGGCTCTGCCAAGCAGAGCTTTTTAATTCTCCCTCGCTGGAGAGAGGAAACTTCTGAACAGGAGAATGATTAATGGTGGGAGGGGGGGGGAGAGGGAGAAAAAAAAAAGCAAACAAAATTTAGAAAGGAATAACAAAAACCCTCAATGAAAATGAAATGATCAAGATTTATAAGAATTCTATGAATTCCTCACGCTCGTTCAAAGCAGGATCAAGTTGTAGCACACTGCACGTCTCTTAATGAGAATCGCCTTGTTTACACTTTTCATTTACACCGCCCTCATGCCCGCAGGCTCCCAGCTCCAGGCCTGTTCACACACGTCAGGGAAAACCAGACAGCCAGGCCCCAGTCGCTCGGGACCAGCTGGAGGGTTTGTGCCAGGATGGTGGGTCTCGCCGGCAGCGCAGCTCGGAGGGGCCTTGGGGGACAGCCAGGGAGGGGGGACACCTGGCAGGGCACCACGGGGAAATCTGGCTTTTCACGACTCCACCGAGCATGGTGTTTGGATAAATCTACGTTTCCCTGGGAAGGCTAACCAGCTCATACTCGGTGGCCTTCACTGTAGCCCTGGAGATATTTGTCAGGTGCTTGTTTTCCTTCCATCCCCTCCACAGCTTTGATGGAAATGTTGCCGGTCAGGTTTCTCACCACAGCTGTGGACACGTGGTCTTCCCCTGCTCCTACAGCAGCAAGCACAAGCCAGGGTGCCTCCAAGCTGCTTGAAATTAAAAATCATTGGAGCACGTATACTTTATCAGGTCTTTTTTTTTCTGGAGAGAGTCCAGCAGAGAAGTGCCCAGCTCAGCTCTGAGACGTTTGCAATGAATTTTATTCACAGGAAATACTGAAATTGACTGATATCCCTCTGCTCCCCATGACAGTAGTCAGTGTTTGAGCATTTTCCTTCTTATAGGTCAACTTGCTCTGCACCCCTTGTGCATCCCTTCACCACCAAACTCCCTCTACCCCCATGAGCAGACAAGGGTGTTAGCAGCAGCCTGGCTTGGGTGGTACAAGCTGGGAGAAGTCAGGTTGTTATGAAGCACAGCTCTTATATGACTATCTTTGTAGGCAGTGCAAGCTCATGTGTGTTTGGGGTGGATCACAGAAGGTCTCCCCTGTGAAGTGTTGCAGGATAACTGACAGAAGAGTTGGTTATAATCGGTAGAGATGGGTAGGGAGAAGGAATGTCTTAGCCCCTGCAGACAGAGGTCACACCTGAACTCCTCAGAAGAGCTCAGGTTTGCAGCATGGTCACTCAGTACGACTAGCCAAAGACTGCAAAATGTTCTCAAAAGGTTTGAAAGCTAGATCAAAATGGTAAAGTTTAGCGCGACCTAAACCAGAAGGTTTAAGAGGCTGCCACTCCAGTCTACAGAATGTAACTCAGGGGCTGTGAAGAGGAGGGGTGGAGCAACAGAGAGTGTATCCATATCTATTCCAAATAATAATCATAACATTAACTTGAGATTGAATTTTTTTAAATTTTTTTGCTGTCTATTGCATGCACATATGTATGTGCACAGTTTTAACACAGTCGGTGGCCCATTAAGAGGCAGGCAGTGGGAGCCCGGAGAGCCCGGGTCTGTGGGGCACAGGCTGCCCTGCAGCACAGCCCCAGCACCTGTAAAACGTGACACCCAACTTCTGCATCTCCCCCTTGCTGGAGCAATCCAAGAAGTGACACTTTAATTCTTTCCTATCTTTCTGCATTCTCAATTGGACAAGGAAAATAAACTAAAATGGCACGAGCAGAGTTTTTCCAATTCATATGACCATCTATCTAGATTACAGCAATGTCAAAACTGGGGGCTGCTCACCTGCTGAAGACAGCCATGTCAAAGCAGCAATTCTCACTGGGCCACGGGCCACTGTTGCTAATTTGCCAGCTGCATTTTCTGCACTGGTGGAGGTGAGGCTGTGGGCAGGATGCTGTGAGGGGCCCAGTTCTGCTCTGGATGGTCTGGGAATGGGCACAGCCCTGCCGAGCAACCAGCCTGGGCAGGGGCAGCATCCTGGCCACCACGGCATCATCTAGTCTATTGGTGCAGCCCTGTCCCAAGTGGCACCCAGCCCTGTTCCTTGGCTGCTCCCACCGGGCAGAGCTGCTCCAGGCACCCTCGGAGCAGCAGGTACCAGTCTGCCTGTGCCCAGGAGAGGTGTTTGTCCAGACAACCTGCCTAACCTTCTTTTGACAGGAAATAAGTGAGACTAAAACAAAAAGTGATGTGGGACACGAGAAAAAAAAAAAAAAGAGAGAAAAAAGGAGCCCTTAGAATGGGGAAGATTGGAGAGTACATATTTTTTGGTGGACAGGAAGATCAACCTCTGATTCCTCCAAAAAAGATCAGAAGAGTGACTCTAGCTACAAAACCACCAGGCAGTGCCCATTTCTACTGGGCATTAAACCCAGGAGGTGGATGTCTGGAGGGTACAAGGAAACCATCGGTGCCAAAATTTGATAACCAAAAAAGTTATTTTCCATTGTTGAAGTATTTCACCACAATTTATTACTTTGACCTTGCTGCCTGTACTCTTGGTTCCTCCCTCTCCTCTTTCTCAGCGTCTAGAGGCTACTGGTGGTTCCTTATGCCTGCTTAGGAAATGGGTATCGTTGGGGAAAATTTTGGTCATCCTACCTGCCTCTGGAGCTCCCCATGGCCACATCACCCTGCCTGACACACAGTCACTGTGTGGTGAGCCACCAAAGCAGGTGTGCACACAGTAATGCCATGGAATTTGACAAAAAAAAAGTTGCTTTTTTCAAAAGAATAATAAGAATGAAAATTAATAACGTATCCAAACCCTGTTTCACTAGCGGGAGGAGCAGCTTTGAGGAGCAGGGATGGCATCAAGGTGAGGGGTGGCACCAGGGAGCCCAGCAAGGAGCACAGAGCCCCCGGCCAGCCCAGGGGGGCTGGAGGCACCGCAGGATTTCTGGTCCCAGTAACCTTGTTGCTTTGTCTGAAGTATCCCACGCGCAGCTGCAATTCCTTTGCCTCTGATCCATATAGAGATGTAGCCTAATTCTAATAGCGTACGGCTGCTTTGCCCTCTCTGGGATTTTCATTACGTAGCCTTATAGGGGCCCCTCTGGAAAGCTGAAGCTGAACAGGGTTGGTAACTGCTGCTCCCTATCGTGTTGATTTCAATTCTTTGATCCACGTTATTTCCTCTGAATGGAGAAGGACCAAAAATCGATAGGTGCTACAGGCGAGCTATTTAGTGGGACTCCCTCTGAACTTGGATAAATCATTTGACCTCCTTCTGCCTCCATCAATCCCGATGCAAAAGTAGCTTAACGCTGGCTCTAAATGAAGAACAGATGCTCCTTCTGAGCAGAGCTATCATGCACTAGTGGGGAGAGAGGGGGATAAACAAACAAATACACGCTCCAACTGCAGCCAGTGGAAAGTACAACCGGTGGCTCTGCTCTTGTTGTTGTTCCTCCATCTCCATTAGCAGCTGAAAGCAGAAGACACAGCAGATGGAGGGACTGTCGGGGTAACGGCTGCTTTCCCCAAGCTCCCCTGCAGCCCTGGTGATGCTGCGCTTCGGGGCACAGGGGGGTGGAGAGTCAGAGGCTTCAGGGTCTGCCTCTGCGAGGGTCAGTGGTACTCTGAGGGGTGAAACCTGAAGGCGTTTCACACCACATTTTAAGTTACTGGAAGAAAAATTCCCTTCCCGTTGACATATGTAATGCCTTAACACCCCTGCCTTCCCATTCCAGCTTCAGAGGCCAGTCCCTTCACCGTGGCAGTTCAGCCTCTTCTCTTCTGCCTTTTACAGATGTTTTGTACAAGTCTGGAAAGAAGTTGCACCAGCAGCAGCCTTCTAGGAGATCTGGTTCGGGTCAGAAACCTGTCCACACCAGAATGGATTTGGCTGATCTCAGTGAGGTAAACTCATAATGCAGTGGGCTGTTGTCAGGCTTCATTTATTTCACGTTTATTTTATGTCAATTATTGGATAGTGTTTGGTTGGGCTGCAATATAGCTCCAAGTGGGAAAATGTAATCCTCTCGCCTCCATCCCTTGATGGAGTACTGCCGGCTCCTCAAAATTGCAGCTGAGTGAATGAGCTGCTTTGCCTAATTCAAAAGCTACCATAAATGAAAAGAGAACCGTACAGCAGTTTCCACTGTACATCCCCCCATCCTGCTCTTCAGCAGGGAACAGAATTTTATTGCGCAATTACCGCGTCCTGAGACAAGGCATCCGTGATGGCAAAGCAGATGGATGCTCAGCCACAGCACGCTTCAGCAGCCTTTTCTGGTTTTGCTGATGGGGGACACTTTTGATAAGTATTAAAAGATGAAGTGCTTGGCAAAATGCTTCACACAAAGTCTTTCTCCAAAGGGCCTCTCACCCTTGTTGCTAGCAGGCTCCTGGATGGTCCACACAGCCACCCTGTGGCCACCAGGCTCCCAGTTCACCCATAGCCAGGGCGAGTGCCGTGGGTGCTCCCACAGGAGTGTCTGTGTGTCCTCCCAGGGAACCTGCTGGTGGTGGCTGCAAGAAATTTCGCAAGAAATCAGAAGTGGTACAGATTATTTTTGTCGCTCTTTTGTAGGTCACCTTTAATAGAAATGTTAATAATGCTTGCTATCTGTATATCTGAAATCTTATATGGTAGCTCTGTAATTCACTGTCTTTATCAGCCTTCTTTAATGTATAATTTAATGCTTGTATAACTATTTTGTTTGGGTATGACTCTCAAAATTATGACTAAAAAAATGATCTGTATGCTAGTTAACTGCTTTTTATGGAAAGTATTTCTTTCATGTTATTTTAAAACCATGGAGCCAGGGGAAGTATTTTATGGACCACAGAACCTCGCAGGGTAGTTAATTTCTGTTTGAGCTGGTTTCTCTGCTATTTTAAAGGGTGCCATCAAGATCATTGCTATTTCTCTTGGTTGGGAGCCAGCTCAAGCTTCTACAGTTGCGACACATCCCTGTGCTGTTATTAAAGCTGGGGAAAATAGTAAACACAGGAGCTGCCACAGCAGCACCCCAAGATGATGGGGGGAAGGAAGGAAGGAAGGAAGGTCTCCCTCACTGTCCTGGGCACCCCAGGGCAGCCAGTGCTTGAAATGGACTAAACTGGGGTTGTTCAGCCTGGAGAAAAGGAGTCTGAGGGGAGACCTTATTGCTCTCTACAACCACCTGAGCAGATGTTATAGTGAGGTGGGGATCGGTCTCTTCTCCCGCATAACAAGCAATAAGACAAGAGGAGATGACCTCAAGTTGTGCCAGAGAAGGTTTAGAGCAGATATTACGAAAAAATTTTTCACCAAAAGGGCTGTTAAGCATTGGAACAGGCTGTGGTATTTAAAAGACATATAGACATGGTGCTGAGGGACGTGGTTTACTGGTGGACTTGGCAGTGCTAGGTTAACGGTTGGAGTTGATGATCTTAAAGGTCTTTTCTATCCTAAATGATTCCATGATTCTAAATTAGGCACCAAGGATGCTGCCTCCTTCTTCTGATGGGCAGAAAATATTTCAGCCTGCTACCGGCCCCCTCCCAGCCCTCCTGCTGGGGCCGGGCAAGCCCGTTACTGCCATGAAAGATGTTTTCTTCCCACAGGCAGCAAATGGGTCCTGGTCACGCGCGCCGTGGGCTCAACGGAGCATGCGGGCCTTCGCCGCGTGCGTGTTAGCTCAGAGTAATCTCTCTCTGCTTTAAAAGCAGTAATTGGGTGGTTAGCTGAGCCCTAGGCAAGCTTGAGTTATGCACTGAATATTCTGCCTTTTGTTTCATAATGAATTATTTTGTGTATCTAAGCAAAGTGGTTTTTTTGGTCCTTTCTCTGCAGTTCGTTCCTAGCCTACTTGTGGGTGTGTGTGTTGAAATCTTTGCCTTTTGCTTGTGAGGTCAAGTGCTTTAATCAGGAGCAAAAAATTTGCGTGCTTTACTCCTAAATTCTCTGAGCAGCTGCCAAATATAATTAGAAACAAATGGCTTTATTCCTCATTTGAGAGCTCCACAGACATTGGGGGGGGGGGGGGGGG
>NW_015090828.1:5775429-5899549 GCF_001431845.1 Calidris pugnax | reverse complement strand
GGGGTGGGAGGGGGGTTTGCACACCAACGACTCACAGTTCTCCTCGTCCGAGTTGTCCTCGCAGTCACTGTCCCCGTCACACACCCAGGCCTTGCTGATGCAGCGAGCGCGCGCGGGGGGGGGGGGGGGGGGGGGGGGCAGCTTGCTTTGCCCGGCTGGTTTTGGGGGAGCTTGCACACAAAAACAGTGCCAAAAAAAGCCTGAGGAAGCCCTGCAAGAGGGGGAGCATCCCCGTCTGTGGAGGATGGAGGGTTTGAGCAGGGGTTGTTAGAAGATGTGCATGGGGGGCACGAGGCAGCCCCCATGTGCCTGCTTTGCCAGCGGCTCAATACGTTCCCCCTCTTGCCATGGGAGAGGAGAGAGCCAGCCCAGGAAAGCTGCACAGACATCACCTGCCTGTGCAACCAGACAGGCAGAGGTCCCCAATACCTCTACAGGAGCCAGGGTGGGTTTAGACAGCTGCAGGACATCCAAGGGGTTTAGCTCCCTTCTCAGATCACCAGTAGGTAAAACCCCAACTAGATGCACAGGTGATGTATAAATTACAAGAGATGAAGTCCCCTCCAAACAATACTGGTCAGCCCCTGTTATTGCAGGTACTCACTTCATCTCTGCTCAAACACATCTGGAATGCCGGTAAATTCAATTAAATTGTGTTTCGGTGTATCCCTGAGCCATCCGATGCAATAGTTTCATCTTCCTGGTGTGGGATCCCACCATGTCAATTACGCATACCTCAGTACTGCAGGTGTGTATGTATATATATATGTATGGATGTCCTCTGTCTTTGCCCCCTGCCTCCCCTTCCCAGACAAACAGCTCCCCTCCCGCTGGCACTCACCCAGCTCAGCCCCACCACAGCGCCTGGTTGGTGGCTTCCTTGCACAAGGGACACAGCAGATGACCCTGGGGACATGCCCATTGGCATTGGAGAACCCATGTCCTGGTGTGGTCAGCTCCAAATAAACAGGGTCCATTGCTCATCTATCTGGTGTCTCCCAGTGTGAGGTGTGCACAAGCACTTGGAGGTTCAAAACCACGTTTCAACTAACAGTTTTGGCGTCAAAATGGCTAAGGAGTGTCTCTCACTGGCTTGCACAAGACATGAAGTTTTGCAGCATTATAGCACAGCCTGGCATCGCCTCACAGCACAACATCACCTCAAGGTATTGCCTTATGGCATGGCATCACCTCAGGGTATCACCTCATGGCATGGTATCACCTCACGGTATGGCGTCACCTCACAGTATCACCTGAGCACCTCAGGACATGGTCTCACAGCATAGCATCACCTCATGGCATCACCTCAGGACATGGCCTCTCCTCACAGCATGGCCTCATGGCATGGCATCACCTCATGGTATGGCCTCTCCTCACAGCATGGCCTCATGGCATGGCATCACCTCATGGTATGGCCTCTCCTCACAGCATGGCCTCATGGCATGGCATCACCTCAGGACATGGCCTCACAGCATGGGCTCACCTCATGGCATCATGTCACCTTGCGGCACAGCCTGTGGCAGAGGAAGGGCACTGGGGGGAGACAGGAAGCCCACCACCACCACCACCCTCCCCCTGTGGCCATGTGGAATAAAATTTCCAGCTTTTGAGGTTTTTGCCTCCCTTTCTGCACCATCAGCTGCCTCCTGCCCCGGGCGGACTCTGAGGGGGCACCCAGGAGGTGGGCAGGCGGGATTTGCACCAAGACTTGGGGCTGGCAGTCACGGTGATTGCTGTGAGATGACTAATTGGCTAATCAGCAATTTGCTAAATGCTTTTATGCTCATCACAATAAAAAAACAGCTGTGGAGCCACTCTGTCTGCAGGAGCAGCAGGAGAAGGAGGAGGAGGGAGCTACCAGGATTGCTGTGCCCCCGTGTTACGGTGGGGGAGATGAGGCACAGGGTGCAGCACCCAAGGATAAGGCACCGGCCCCACGGCCACCCCTCTCAGGACCTCCTGCCCACTGGTGAGCACAGGGGGGGGGTCTCCACAGCTGTCTCTGCTGAGGACTTTGGGGGTCTCCTCAATGCAGCATTTGTACCCAAGCTGTTGGTTTTCAGCAGCCACAAAAAATCTTCATGAATTCGTCTAATCCAGCTTTGGACAGGGTTGTCCCCAGCCTGCGGCCCTGGTGGCACCAGCGCTGTGAGGAAGGAGGGTCCGGTTCCCCACGCACTGACCCCAGGAGGGGGGACATCCCAGCCCAGGCTTCGCCCGCGGCACCAGGGGCTCATTCCCCAGGTGAGACACTAGATGGAGCATCTAACATCGCTAATACTTTTTTTTTTTTTTTTCCTTTTTTTAATCCCATAAAGGACAAATTGAAAAGCTAAATGAAAACACAGATTAAGTTGTATCCAGCAGCCCTCGCGTCCCTGTCTGCGCGCTGGGCATGCGCCGCCCCAGGAGCAGGTGCCAGGGGCAGGAGGGGACATTGCCTGGGCCACGGCCATGGCATTCTCCTGCAGAAACACAAACCTCAAAGTGGTCACGGCTCTGGGTGCGCACGAGGGAGATGGGGATGCTTTGGTGGCCTCTCCTTTTGTTTCCTCGAGGCCGTCCAGCCCTCCCAGGTTTCTCTTCAGCCCGGGAGGCAACAGGCTGTGTTAGCACCTCAGTTGTGAGCCTCCCCAAACCGGGGTAGGCGAAGACACAGGCGCCAGTTTTCCTGCTCTGAGAAGAGCCGAAGGTGTCTGATATTCCTGGAAAGCCCGTGGGCGAGCGCTGCGTTTCCCAGAGCAATTACGGTGCCAGTGAGGATTACTAGTGATGTCTGTGCCTGAGCTGCTCCTCCCAGCAGCAGAAACTTTTCCTAAAAACGTTCCTGAAAACTTCTGCAAGGAGAGGAGACACCACTGGTGCAGCAGAGGGGGAGAGGAAGGGCCCTGTTCCCAACAGGTCGGCATCACCATAGGGTTATGGTCAGCCCTGAGAGGCTGTTGGAAGATGCACGTCCGCTCCCAGACCTTCCCCATCCCTCCTGGAGAGGTGGCACAGGGCTGCACACACCTGCCCAACAGCACTGCGCCCGTTCACGTGTGCCCAACGGCCACCTCTGCTCCCCACGAGCTGCTATTTCCCCTCATTTCCCAGCACGTACAAGAAATGCTTAAATGCTTTTTTTTTTTTTTTTTTTTTTGAGACTTTCCCTCAACCGCAGGGCATATCTGGAAGCCTCATCTAACGGTGACGTCAACCCCGGCCTGTGCTCCTCCGGCTGCACCAGGGCTGGGGGAGCAGCCCCACGCCGTGCTCCCCGACATCCCCACAGGCTGAGGGAGCAGCTCCCTGCCCCACGCCGTGCTCCCCGATGTCCCCACAGGCTGGGGCTTACACCAACGACAGCATCATGTGCCATAACTTGGCCCGAGGCCTGTGCTGCCCTCGGAGATGCCGAGTGGGAAAGAGGTCTCCGGGCACAGGCGGACACTGGTGGTACAACAGCCTCAGAGCAGAGGTGTGAAGCAGCAGCAGCCTCGGACCACGCTCACGGCTTCAGCTCCTGGAGCTCCCACAGATGGGGGGTGGTCACCCTCAGGACCACCACATTGTTAAGTAAGTCATGATCTGGGACGACAAGGTGGCCCTGGCCGAGATTGTGCCAGGTGAGGGTAGCATCCAGTCCTGACCTACAGCAAGCAAATGATTGTCTCATCATGGAGACCAGGAAAGTAACCCCTCCAACAGAGCCATTCTCGAAGGGCCACCAGGTTTAGGGGGGCTTTTTGGACCTGCCAAGGAACAGAGCACAAATTAATTTCACTTGGTGGTTGTTCACTGTCATCAGCAAGGTTACTAGTTAGCACCTGGCTCTGAAGTCTTACTCATGGTTAAGCTGGGGAGAATGGGGGTGATTTTCAGATCCCAGCTCCACCCTGCAGCACTGGCGGGAAAAAATCCTGCTCCGAGATGCAAATGAAGCACATTTGGTACTGGAGCCACTGGTTACGCATGGATGTCATCCCTCAAAAGCAATTCCTGCAGTCAGCCTGAGCACAGCCACGCTTTGATGCGAGCACACTGCAAAAATAGAGGGGCACTGACTGAAGATCTTGTCTCTCCCTCCTTTAGGAAATTGCAAACTTCCATTTCTTTAATCTAATCATTTGCAGGAGGAGATATTTTCTCTAGAAAAGCCAATATAAGAGGGCTGAAAGGTCGGATGGGATAATATGTAATCCATTGCGATAAGGGCTGTTTACAGAATTATTAATCAAACACAAAAGGGAACAGATAGTAACATTTTTTATTAAATATTACAGTGGATCAAAAAGTACAAAATATCTTTTGCCTGCTATGTGATTGGGAAACTATTGGCACATAATACAGTATCAAAAGCATTAATAAGTACAATTTGGAAAACATACAAAAATTGAGTGTTTATAGTTGGCTCAGCTTTATTTCTGGTAGTGTTTAAACTAACGCAAAGGTTACTCAATAACCTTTTAAATGGGAAACTATATAATATTACTGGGCCATTTTTATATATACAAATCATCACCTTACAGAGCATATAGGCTACATAACTTGAATCACAAAAAGTATACAATATTTACAACAAAAGAAAGTTAAAAAAGTATAAACAGCTAGTAGATTACGCTGCCATTATTAGAACATATTTAAAACTGCGGGGCTGGGGGGAGAAGGGGGGAGGAGGAAGAGAACGAGCGGAACATCAACCACGTGTACAGCAAACACCGCAGGAAGCGCTGCCGATGCCGCCCGCCTTGCACCAGCGCAACAAGTCCCATCGCCCCTTAAAAAAAATAAAAATCACCAAAATTGCAAAACCGGAGCAGATGCCACCTTGCTGACCACCACAACGGCCAGGACCAGGCCCCTTAAAAAAAATAAAAATCACCAAAATTGCAAAACCGGAGCAGACCTTGCTGACCACCACAACGGCCGGGACCAGGTGGGGGCGAACGGCCAGGGGACCCCGGTGGTGGTCTCTGGAGGTGGTAGCCCCCGCGTCCCCCAGCTCGGGCCGAGGTGCTGGCGCAGGCTGCCAGCTCCAGGGCTGCAAATCCCACTTCTCTGCAGCTGGGACAGGCTTATCCTCCCAGGCAGCGGCACGCCGGGCAGACTTCTCGTGTCGGGGCAGCAGGCAGAGCACGGGCTCCTTCCCGCCCAGCACCGCTCGGGGTTGGGATTTCACTGGGAGCCAGGCCCCGCTCCCCAGCCCGTTCCCAAAGTCCGGCTCAGCGCGCGGCCAGAAGCTCCACGCGAGCCGTTTGCTGCCGGGCCTTCTCCTTTGAATCTCACAACCTTTAGCATCCCTAATGAATCCTGGACATAGTGCGTTTGGATTGCAACATTTCTTGGAACTCACTCCTGGTAAATAGATTTATGACTCTATTGCCAATTAGATTCCACAGTTTCCTTTACAAACCTACCAATAACAATGGTTTGATTGCACAAAGAAAGGCTTGTGCAATTTCATTCAATAATAAGGCCCCTTGAACTCAAACAATGCAAACAAAGCCCCATTTAAGACATTTAAAAAAAAAAAAAAAAAAGACTTTTCAGCCGATGGAGAATTCAATAGTCTTTTGAAACATTTCCAAGATTTCTGTTAAGAGTTTTTAAACAAATAATGCGCCGCTTCTGTTGGGGATTTAAGCTACCATTTCTTTTCCTTGGCCCCGATGTTTGCACAGTATATTATGAGCTTCCCCAGCCAGTGGCGGCCAGTCTCCTCTCCTCTCCTCGCGGGGCACAAGCGAGGAGCCTTCCTCCCCTCTCCCTGTCCCCAGCCCCGCGCTGTCCCAGCACGGCTCTCAAAAGGCTCTGAAAAGCCACCGAATTCCAACGGGACGTAACCAAAAGGGAACGCGGACACTTGGCGTAAACAAACGCACGACTCCAGGACACACAGCTTCACCCACACGAGGAAGAGAAGCGGTTGCTTCACCAAACACACGACAAGCTTCTGTTTGCATTTTGCTGTAGATTTTCATATTCTCTCCCCTTCCCGCCCCTCCCCCCCACCCCTTTCCCTCCCATCCCCAAACCCCTGATTCTCATGTGATTCAGATCTAGTGCAACTTTGCTGGAGATGTCCTCCACACTGCGGCCTCTGCCCGGCTGAGCCTGCGGGTTTCTCTCCTGTACGATCTGTGGAGCAGCAGGATGCTCTGCACTGGCACATCCATGTTCTAAGTTCTACTAGTCTGTTTATCGATCAATTAAATATAGTTTTACCACAGGAATATAAAGTATTTAATTGAAGAAGCTGGATCTTTAACAGTAGACGAGTATATTATTCTGTTTTCCACCTTTGGATATTAAGTATGATACATTATATATTGTATTTGGCTTCATATCACGGGAAAATTTAATGACATGCCTAGCATGCAAAGTGTTTCTTAGTAGTTTCCATTTTTCTTTTCGTATCGATTACGCTGTCTTTGAACAGTAACTGAGATGGTTTGAATCACAACCAATTTTCACATTGTAAAAAGCCTCCAAGTCACACTTGGCTTTATCGATGTCTACGCTCAGCTGCGCGGCGGCGATGTCCTGCAAAGTGAACACACATCCATAGGGAAGCTCTTTCATCAGGAAAACCCAGCCCCTCCGTGTCCAGGCTCTCCCCCTGAGCACGGATGCCCAGGGAGAGGCTGAGATCCCCGTGGGGGTGTGGAAGGACCATCCCGACCACCGCACGTAACCCCCTACCCATCTTACCAAACCAGCCTGCTCCCGAGGCACCGGCCCTGTAAGCCTCTGATCCAAATCAACATTGGCTCCTGTCCTAATTTCTGAAATTCTCAACATTCTCGCAAACTACAAATCCATTTTCTGGACTCCTTTGTCATCCGGCAGCTTGTGCCAGGGAGGTTTTGTTTTCTAGACCATTTCTCTGGTAGGCAGGAGGGTTTCACAGCCTAGGTAAGGTCAAGTACAACGCTCGACAAATTCACGGCCCAAGAGAGGGGAAAGCAAAGCTCGGTGGGAGGGGAGAAGCGGAGGAGCCATCGCAAGGAGAGGAGGAGGGCGGGAGGTGCTCAGCACCTCGAGGGGCGGACCACGGGCAAAAGAGAACCTTGTTTGCATCCTTGCACCATATCACCTACAGTATGTTTATAACCATTAAGATTAATCTGAACCAGTTGCTTCAGTTTGTAAACAGTAAACGTTACCACAAAAATGAAACAAAAATGCTGCTCAGAAGTATAAAGAAACCGGAAAAATTACAAACACGTGAAAAAAAAAAAAAAATAGGACAGCCACAGCCTTTAAAAAAAGTTGCAGGTAAAATGATACTGTTTAATTTAAAAAAAAAAAGAAACCCAAAACAAAAAAAAACCAAACATAAAGAGCACAGAATATACTGGACAAACAAAACTATATAAATTATTGTGACCAAATGTGACACTGGTAGTTTACGAAGTGGATATGTACAGTCAAATTAAACAGTGTTTACCCTTCTGTTCTAATAGTGTTAAAATGAAAAAAAAACTATTGCCGTTTTACTATACATTGCATTGATTGAATCATTAAAAGTCAGGAAAAGTTACCCAAAAAAAAAAAAAAAAAGCACATCCACTGATTGTACGGATTCTCGGCCCGCTTCTCCTTCCCAGGGTCATCTGGAGTCTGTGACTCATTTGCAACAACGCGCGGCCCCTGGTCCTCGGCTCAGTGACAGGCAAAGGCAGCCCCCACCTGGGACTTCAGTGAGCTCAGGACTGGGCCCGCGTTTCCACGGCTCCCTTTGAACATCTGCTCTTACCATGTACAAGTCCTTTCAGAAAACACATATGCAAAAATCCAATGATTTTTTTTTCTTTTCTTTTTTTTTTTTTCTTTTTCTTTTTTTTTTTTTTTTAATGTTTGGTTTTCTTTTTTTGCAGGGGCAGGAATGAGGGGTGAGGGGGCTGATGTGGGAGCCAGAATTAAAGAAGCAGTCCTGTCTCCATCGAACTCTGAAGCGCGCCTCTAGGCGGGATACGACTGCGTCCTGGATGACAAAAATACACGTCGCTAAATCTGTGAGACACCGTCACAGGGGGAGGAATGTCGCTAACTTAACTCTTCTCCTCAGACCTTTCTTTTTTTTTTTTTTTTTTTTTTTGTTGTGAGCGAGGGATTCTACAGTTTTGTGCTGGGATGTACAGAGGATAGCTGGGAAGGTGGGAAGGCGGCTTGAGGGTTTATAGCAGCTAAAGGATAAATGCTGTTATGCAAAAGGTCACCGTAGGAACTTCCTACAGGTGTTGCTGCAGCTAAGTGTCTGTACAGTTGCTGAGAGTTTGCAGGGGACGTGAGGAATTGTCTCTGCACCATGAAGGAGTGAAGAGCCAAAGGCTGCATTAGTGGGGAGAGCACGGTCTGGTTTTTCAAGTACTGCAGGGGATGAGAATACCCAGGCGGGAGGCGATTGTTCAGCCCCGTGCACAGGCTGCCCGGATACAAGCCTGGGAAGATGGGGGCTGAAAGGGGGAATTTGTGGCTTTCCAGCATGCTGCCAGAGTGGAGGCCGTGCACCGGCTTGCTGCCTTCCCCCTCTGGGTCGGGACCCTTGTCTTTCGCTGAAGTCTCCTTTGGTAAGTGCAGAGGAGAGACAGCTCGGATTTTTTTTTCAGAAATGACTTTGTCCAAATCCTCCAGGCTCCGTTTCAAAGGCCGGGCAGCCCCCACGTTCTGAGGGCTCGTTCTGCGACTGATGATAGGATGCACCATCCCCTCCATCTTCCTCAGGTTCTCCAGCCTCTGGGCCTGCTGCTTCCCAGACCTGTGGAGCAACTCGCTGTGTTTTTTCGGGGCCGTCATGGCCATGGGGGACACGCGGCAAGCTTTGGGGTTACAGTCTAGGCTCACGGCCTGGCTGCTCGCAGCCTGGAACGGGGAGAGGCCTTTGCCTTCTTGCTGGGCCATGGATGAATGAGGGAGGCTGGAGCCCGGAGCCTTTGCAGTCTGTTTGTGTATGCTCTTTGGAAGACTCAAATCTGTTGGCTGATCATCTGAAGAGGCCTCCACTGCTGCCTTTTTTTCTTGCTGATGCAAAGATGGGCGGTAATTTAAATTTAGTTTTTCTTGGTGTTTGTGTTGAGTAAAAGTAGAAATATTTTCAGACTCTCTGAACATGTCCCGGGGGAGGTACTTTGATGTCTGTTCATTATTAAGGTGGTGTTCTGTGTGCCTATAGAGGCTGTGCAGATGAGGTGATGAATAAAAATCTGCCAAGAAGGTGGGCACATGGGAGTGCTGCAGTGCCCTTTTCTCACTAATTTTATCTTTGCAGTCATGGATATCCGTCTTCGGTACGTACGACTCGGCAAGAGAACTGAGGTGATGCTTTGAAAAATCACAGCGCTGAGGATCCGGTTTACTTAGCATGTCGTGTTTAAAAACGTCATTAATTGATTTCCTTTCTTCCTTGGTTTTAAAACTCTGGACATGTTGTATGACTGAGGGCCTGTTAATTGCTACAGGATCAGAATTAGGGGCGTGGTGACCTTGTGATATGCTTGAGGACAGCTCATCTCTGCTGTTCAGCTTCTTTTTGCTGATCAAAGGTGGAGGAGAACCGTAAGGATAGCTACACGACAGGGCTGCCCCACTGACCTGCGACAGCAGCTTCTTCTTTGCCAGGGGTGACATGATGCCTGGGTTACCCTTGGAGTAGAGCAGTGGCGTGTAACCAAAACTGGAGTCATCATTCATGGACCCAGGTAGCTCCTTTTCCTTGAACATGTCGAAGTTCTGGACCACCAGTACTTTGGGCGTTTGCTTTAGTGCGTTGTGGATATCTTCATTTCCCAGCTGGTCCACTTTCACCGTGCAGTTTGCGATGTAATCGGCCATCTCTGGCAGTTTGTCATCTTCCATGTCGCTCTGAGGGGGCAGCTGGACTGGGAAGGCTGTGAAGGGCATTTCTGGAGGTTCACTTTCTAAGCTGTCAGTGAAAGCTTTGTGTAGTCTTTGTTCAGGCTTTGTGTCTTCCAGGGCATCTGCTGGGGGATGTAATCGTTTCGTGACGGTGGCATCCAGCACGGTGTCTTCTTCTGGGGGCACGGATATACTTGAGAAAGAGGATGAGTGCTGAACCTCCTCCTTGGCTTTCTCACTGTTCGTGCTGTTTTCTGCCAGGTCTGTCTTTTCCAGAGGCAGTGGCCGAGCTGTCTCTGGTAAAAGAGATGGAGGGCCTTGCACGGGCTGTTTCATCTCTCCCACTGTAGGATGTTCAGGGAAATTTTTCTGGTCTGCTGATTCTTGATCCTTCTCTTGTTCTGATGAAACCTAATAAAACGATTCAACAGACAGTAGTAAGAACGCGGTGCGTTTTAGCAGATTGTTCATAAGATCATACACAGCACACCGTTGGCTACTTTTAGAGAAGTACTTGTCAATCACCTTGCTGGAACGTGAAGGCTCTAACACCAGGTATCGGACTCAAACAAAGAAATGTATCTCCTGCAAATATTAAGAAATATACCATCCCTTCTCGGGTCACAATAAGGCATTTCAAAACAGCAGATGCTTGTAACCTGATGAGAGGCACCAGTGACTTGACCAGACAGCTAAATGCTGAGATTACACTCTTTTAAAATTAATTAGGCAAATGCAGGAGAGCAGATTTCATAACACAAATGATAAGGCTATTGAAATTTCTCCCGCTAGCCAACTTCACCTACGAAAATGACACTATTCCCATGTGTTTTCTTACATAAAGTCTCTCCAGCGTAGCTATCTTAAAATTCAGTGATCACAGCGGAGATCATTCACACCCAGTTCTGCATTAAAGTGTGAAAATGATAGAAATGGCATACTAGGAATCCCTATTGTAGGCAGCAAATCACTGCCACAGCTTAACTAGGACACACATTTTTTTATTAACGGATTAAAATGAAGTTGTCAACATTCAGTAAGTGTGTGTGCCTGCTATTGCAAACATGGCTTTTATACGTTATCGTCAATGGGACCACAGCTCTTTCTGCTCCCCCATTAATAAAGCTTGTGTGCACAATTCACACTATTCATCCCATTATGTAGCCGGCTGAACTGTGACCCACAGAGGTCACCAGAGCGTCCCATATGCGATCCAGCTGACTGACAGCCCTTTTCAAAACTGCTGTCACTCTCCTCTGACATGTTGTGGTAGAAGACAGTCATAAAACGGCAGCATTGTGTGAGCCCTTTATTATTATTGTTTTCTTTCTTCGTTGTAAAGATAAGACGCATCGAGAAAGTTATTATCTAAACGCTGCTTTATGGTCTGCTGTAGGAGCGGGGGATCGGAGAAGGTCCTAACGAATCTAACCCTCTCAGAGATTTATTTCTTCACAGCTGCTTTTAAATATTCCTGTCTGTTTGGTTGGCCTATTAGTTACAGTGTCTGTTAGTCATCCTAACTTCTTCTTTTTAAACTCATAGCTGCCTTTTGCAGCCAAATACTATCGTTAGGTCCTTTACAAAGTACCATCGCTGGTCTCTTGAGCTTATAAAATTACAGGAAAATACCAGACAGATGAGCAAAGCAAGGAGGAGAAAAAAAGACAGAGAAATCATATTTAATAACTGTACATTCTGCTCTTTGTTTCTGTTAAGCAACATTCTGATTGAAGTTTCAGCTATTGTGAGGAAATGTGCAGTCTAAGGCTAATAGCATTTTGTCTGGTATCTCGTTACACTTACAATGTCATTGTGATGGCAGGAAAACAGTGAAGAGCACAAAAGCAAATGCAATCCTAATAAATTAAAGTTATATTCTGTCCCTGCATACTTATGGTGTATGAGTTGCATGTGCAACTGAGAGGACCCCACATTTGTAACTTGCTTAGGCTTTTGCAGCTCACAACTGCAGCCAGCTTCTAGGCCACAGGCAGAATGGTTTAAGTGGTGGCTTCACTGGGGCCATGCCCACACATCTATGTGTGTCGCTACAGAGGCTCCCTGTGAGCAACACACCACCACTGGCTGTGCCCGGGTGAGGACTGTGCCCAAACCTGGAGCCTGGCACGGAGCTCCTCTGCTGGGGGATGGTTGGTGCCAGAGGGACATGCAACCTCCTGCTTGGCTCCAGCAGACTTGGATTTCGCTCCGCCCAAAGGAGGTGGATGTCTCCTTTCTGCTGGTCCCGTTAAGGGCCACATCCTGGGCAGGAGCCCTCCCTGCAGCAGAGCACAGACGAGCTCTGCACCCACCCTGGGTGGGAGCATCTGCCCCTGCATGTCCCTTCACTGTTCAAGCTTCCTGTGACCACCTACCCGTACGGTGACTTGCATGAAGGCTGAGGTTCTTAATCACCCACCCTGATTAAACAGAGGCAGGACACGTCTTCCACCCCAGTCAGGGAGAAGACATTAATTCTGCTATAAAAGGTACCAAATTACAGTGGGAAACTGCCGTAATTGTACATTTTTATTGTCTTGTCAAGGCTCCCCACATTTCCGATAAGCGCAGCTTAAGAACTCTTCCTGCACACCACACAAAAATAACTGCAGTTTAAGCAGCAGGAAGTTTGAGATAGGGGACAACAAAAGCAAGGAAATTCAAAGTTAAGGCTGACGCTCTGCTGCTGACTTCTTATGTTGTGCTTAGCAGGGGCAGTACCAATAGTGGGTAACGGATCCTGCCAATCCAAGACCCCTCAATAATCAACCAGGCACGAAGGAATGACACGGGAAGGGAGCACACACCTTCACTTCACATCTCCTTGCTTTGGGAAATTTATGTTGCAACCTTCCAGTGACTGAAGCAGGTTTGTGTCCACTTTCCTCTCTACACATTTTTCATCAAAACTGGAGGGGTTTTACCCCAACAGGGTTCCCTGCTTTAAAATTACAGTGCAAGAGAAAACAGAAACACCCTCCCCTCTCTGTGAAGTGCTCTTACATTAGATATTAAAGGTACTGTTGGTCAAGGCAATTTAAAACACAAATTCTGGTTTGGATGGGAGAAGAAGTTGTCCCTGTAAGCACAACTTAAAGAGGTAGTCAGACATGAAAATCAAAATTTTCTGCTCTCAAAACTGGGTACACAAAGTCTCAGAGGCATCCATGTTTACTGGTCCTGCATTGTTTTTTTATGAAACAACGAGGAGGAGGATTGCTGGTAGCTGACTCAATACCAATTTCCAAACTGGTTTAGGAACAGGACTTATGTACCTGCCAGACGGCAAGGAAGTCAAAGGAGCAGCCGTAGTCTGCCGGGCACGGCATGTGTTTCGACATTCTTTAAATACTTACTTTCACTGCAATGCCTTGAAGGCTGCTGTGATCTGGCAGCTCGAGACAGGAAAAGCAGCGTGTTGTGTAGGGGTTGTGTGTGAGGAGCTGCACCGCCTCCCTCACACCGGGCACACGCGGGGCACAGCAGAGAGTGCGCGGGAAGTGCAAAGTAACGCCGGAGCAAAACCCCCCCTTCATTCTGGATCACTTAACAACATGTGAAACTACTTCTTACTTGCAGACAAAATACGAATTCTGCTGATCTATCTCTCTTTGGGCTGTGAACATAAAATCTGCTCCACAAGGGCTGTCCTGCAGGCAACGCAGCCCGACATGGAACCCGGGGCCTGCCCATATGTAGCAGGTGACAGACTAGGAACCCAGCTCTGCTGAAAGCCATCTGTGCCACGTGAGAGGGAAGTCGGGCTCAGTTAGGGCTTGGAAGCCGTTTCCCTCAAAATCTGACCTTTTAATCTGAAGAGAAATTCAGTATAACACAATAAAAAATCCTGCTTTTCGAAAGACATGCATACATCTGTGAGCACGGACGGGCTGCTCCAGAGGTTACCATTATAAAAATCAGCTGTGTCCAACAGTTACCACAGTTATTATCAACAGTATTAGAGGTTCCCGCACCCTATACTTAGGTTAGGAAATAGCTGTGGTAGTTGTGTGGTTTCCTTTTGGCAGCTGCTGATCTTTTAGTGGTGACCACTGTATAATACAATGAGCAGAAATGGTGCTTGCTCCATCCAGCGCGGCTGGTCCCGTGCCATCACGGCTGCGCAACACGGAGCTAACCGGTTCCTGGCTGCAGCCCGGCCAAATCCCAGCACAGACAGTCCCTCAATAACTGGATTTCCATTGCTGAGCCAACTCAAAGGCCAACTGGTTGGAATTCTCCTGTTCAAACTATGCATTTTATCTTTGGATTTCACATGATTAAAGCTGTACATTTTTAATTGAAAAGTTGAAAAGCAGGAAAGCAACCAACCTCAGATGCATCTTGGGGTTTCTGTGCATTATCTTTTTCCTTCTTGCTCTTTTGGTTTTCATTTTTGATGCGTTTTGTTCCAGACACTTTTGTTTTCGCTTCACCCTCCTGGGAACTGTTATCCTGTTTTCGAGGTTTCACTGGAGGCAGTGGCTTATCTTCCTCTCCTTTAATAAATCTTTCATACGGCAGGATTAATCTAGGGGATTAAGGAACAAATAATTGATCAGATTTTGCCATTCTAGCAAAGAACAAAAATGTATCTACTACGAGCAGTTTACTTAATAAATCCATTTTCTTCCATGCCATAAAAGCAACAGTGTAGACTCCACATCTACAAATCCAAGTATGATAAATCAATTTATTTGGCAAGATTTTCATGTGGCGTAAATTCAGTGGGGTTGGTGTGGATCAGCTGTCAGCAACGCTGCAGTGGTTTATGTGGCTACACCAATTTGTACCAGACGAGGATACGAGCCACTACGTTTTAGACTGATTTTAAAAAGAAAAAATAAAAAAAAATCCACCATTTATTTTTATTTTCCCTCCCTACCCTTAAAAGCGTGCAGCCAACCCCAGGAAAACACCTCCAAAGCCACAGCCAAGATGAGAACAGCTACAGCGAGGGCGAGTGCCGGGAGAGCGGGGCTGCAGGAGACCCGCAGCGGGGGGCACGGCACCCACCACCGCACCCCTGCCGCCCCCCGTGACTCCTCCTTAAGGACAGAGGAAAGGAGTTAAAAGGAAGGAGTGTTTCAACGTCCTCTATATAAAAGTGCACGAAATGGCTTTAAAAAACAGCAAGGAAGAACCACAAACAAAAAATATCCTCCCCCGAAAGCATCAAAGACAGTGAGTTTTAATCTATCTGTTTTCCCTTTGCAATTCTTGATCTGAAAGGAAAAATAACTGATATAATTAAAAGGGATGGATTGCATTACAATCTCAGTTTCAACTTCAGTGATTAAAGTTTTTATAATGCATTTGGTATGATTAATGACTCACTGTGGGATTAATACAAGACTCAGACTTTAAAAATATGAACTTTAATACGGCAAACATAATTTGTTTTTAAAAAAAAAAGAGACAAGTTGACTCTATGAAGAAAATGTACTTTGCTTATAAACAACATAAATCTGTTCAAATACCAGGAATCCTTAATTATCTTTAATCTAAGACTCCAAGGCAGAAACCTCTTTGGTTCAGATATTCGTCTGTTATCCTAGAATCAGTTTCTAAGCATGCAATTTTGATTTACATACTTAGATGTTCAAACACAGTTTGGGCTTAAGAGAGCAGAAATTAGATTGCTCGTGATCATAATATTTTACATTTTAATAAAATACAACATAAATTATGTTAAAATATAAACCTAATTTATGCTATATTAGAAACAAAATTCATTAACTGAGCATGCTCTGACATGGTATGTGCAAAGAGGCGTGAATAATACTTTCTAGCCCTGAATTTGGCAGGGCTCCAGTAATGAAGCTAAGCAGAGCCCACAGGGAATATTCATCTTCAGATCCCATTACAAACTGAGTTTAAACATGTTACAGCTGCTAAAACTGGAAACTGCTCCCTCTATGCAAACTTAGCAAAATAATACGTAGTTGCCAAATACCTGCTTCCCACTGTAATATTACAGTTAATGTTTATATAATAAAAAGCATAACTAAGCAGAATAAGAAAAAAATAATCTTGTTCATACTTGAGGCTGCTGCGTTTCATTCGCAAAGCGCAAATATTGGTGAAAACACCGAATTCCTCCCCACGCTGCACAAAGCACGTCGGCCTTCACTACAGCGAGGTTGGGTTTCACGCAGGGCAGCGCCGCGGCCGCTCCGCCATGTGTTAAATATTTAGAATCGCTCTTAATAAAAACACGTTTTATTACAATAATTGTTAGCACTGCGAGGGGAGTGTTTGACTTTTGTTTTGTTTCCATGGGAACGAGTCGCCCATTAAAAATCTACATATTCCATCCGTAAAGGTTTCAGGGGCTGTCCTGCACCCCGCGGGGCACGGAGATGCTCCCGGCCCACGAGTGGGGCTTTCCGTGGAAGATGCCGTGCCCCCAGCCCCACGGCGACAGCCGGGACGGGAGCAAGGCCCGGGTCCACACCATTAATCACGGCTGGCGTGCTCTCCACCCAGCCTTGTAGGGTAACGCGGGACGCAAACTCCTCCTCCTCCTGCTGCACCTCACCAGAACTCATTAGCTTTGGTGCTAATTAGTAACCGTGGCTTAAATTTCCTTTTCTGATCTTAAGGGTTCATGTGGGAGTACAAGGTTTTCATTTTAGTTATTTTTCACTGAGCTCAGCAGTTGGCAGGCCGACAGCAGTAAAAATACATTTCACATTGCCGGTCAAAGGCCCGGAGCCAGCGGCAGGAAATCTGGAATTAAATGTTTCGTGTATTGGGGAGGCGGCATGACTAAGGTAAAAACTGAATCAAAACAAAAGGATGGCTTGTTCTAGGATTTTCCCCTCCCAGTTGGAGACGAGGGCCGTTCCCCACCCCCCCGAGGTGGCTTTGGGGGCCGTGGGGCGAGGAGCCGGGCAGGAACCGGGGCTGCGAGACCCCGGGGAGCAGCACCCAGCCCAGCATCGCCAACAATTGCCGCTTCACGTAGAGATTTCCGTTGGTTGCAATTTTCACTGAATGTTTTTTCAGTTATCCTGTCAGGGTACAACACAATTACCCACAGGATATGATCTTATCATTTGATTATTAGAAGTTTTTATAGCACAGGAGTAATAAAGCTAAGACAGCTCTCGGAACATGTAAGCAGCCGGCTCACATGCCATGAAAGCAGCCGGCTCAGCCAATTTAAGGTCAATATTGCCCAACACAGGAAGAATGCGATCTGCTGTTAGCCAAATAGTTTAGCAGAATGTGACATGTCTGAAACCAACATGTCATTTTTTCTTTTTTTTTTTTTTTTAATTTTTGTCAAATATTTGCAGTGCAGGTGAGATTTAATCAATCTTTGTGCAAGGAGAGTTACAGACGACGTCCAAAAAAACCGGAGCCGGATCCCTCGAATGTCTCGCGCTTTGGAAACAACAACCACGTTTCCAGTCGCTTTGAACTGGGGCTGCATTTCATGGCGGGGGGGAAGTATCAAAGTACTCATAAAAAAGGAAAAGGGGGGGGGAACGTTTTGTGGTCTAAAGAATATTTACTTGTAAAGCCTGCGAGGAGACCAAATAAAAGGGTCTTTATCATGATCAAGATTCCAATATTAAGATTAATAAAATGTATTATTTATAAGTCAATTAACATAAATAGAATATGTAAGCACTAGTGTATTAAAAAATCTTTCCACAGGCAGCAGATTTTTAGCAGCATGAGGTTTTTTCTTTTTTTTTTTTTTTTTCCCCTGGAATAATACAAGAATAACATTTTCCAGCCAAGAGCAGAAACAGTAGGGGAGTCTTTGCTATCACAGGGCTTCTTATTAAATTCAGTCACTGTGAAAAGCCAGTCTTTTTTTTTTTTTTTTAAATAAAGACAACTTAAAATCAATACAAGTTAGATTAACAAATCAGTACTATACTAATCCTGATTTATTACAATCGGCAATATTAAGTTTAATCACGTATAAACTGCTACTCAAAAAAAGATTTTGCTTTACTAAGTCCTGAATTAAATAATGGCGCAGAGTGTACTGAGTTTTTAGATCTGCATCATCTGATATTATGAAAAATTCAATGTACTTCTCCGCAGCAGATGTCAGAGGTCAGCAAATCTATTACAGTAATGTAAGTAATCTGGCTTTCTGCCAACCTTTTTTTAAAAAACACTGAAGCAGATAATTTTATATTTACAAATTCTAAAATCCTCCAGGGACTGAATCTCGTTCCCAACAAAAAGCAGAAACTTCACATTAGAGAAATGTATTTCACAGTATATCAAACATGTCTTCATCATTAGCATTTCATAAAAAGAAAAAAAAAAGCCCTTAATCTTTATTAGTCAACATTTCTTTCCCAGCTACAGAACTAACAATACAACATCTCATCTGAGCCAGTAACCACTACATTTTCACGTATTGATTATGCAGAATGAATGACTTTTTTGGCCCGACTCTGCTTCACAGGACACATGAGAGCACATCTATTTATAGACATGACAAAAAAAGTAGTTACAATAATGCAAAGGATCTGACCAGCCCAGAAAGAGGAAGGAAATTAAATGTTAAGGCTGCCAGTTTCCTCTTTAATTCTCCCCACTGTGTATGGATATGACGGGGCTCTTGGGCCGGGGAGGAACCATATGCCCAGGACACACAGGGTGAAGGAGGCAGTTCAGCACAACCCCTACAATTTTTTTTATATCGCTTGTTTCAGTGTTTATTTTTGCTTTCTTTCTGGCAGAATAAAATATTCCACCACGTCTCCCATTGACATCATCTTGCTTTCTCAAGGGCTACAAGCCCAACACGAAACAGCGCGCAATGGAGCCTCTGAGCCACAAGAATAATCTTGGAAGGATTTAAAATACCAAAGCCCATTCCTTGGGAGATGCTGCCCCATTCCCATGGTTGGCCAGAAGGTTAAGGAGGTTGATTGCAACAGGAATGGAAAAAGATTTAAATCTGCTCCACCAAACAAATACAGCAACTGGTTAACCCGTGGAACTCACTGCCAATGGATATGTTGGGGCCAAGGGATTAGTGAGATTATGCAAGGATTAGATGCTAATGTAAATCATGAGAATATTAAGCTCTTAGAGTTTCAAAAACACTGAAAAAGGACGGGCAATAAATCTCTTTACTGGTAGGAGTTTGGAAAACACTTCCCTCCTGGGCACATTATGCCACAGTGGGTTTTGCTCCTTCCTCTGAAGGCAGTGGTGGAGCCGGGGGACGAGACACCCGGTCTGCCTGGTTCAACAGGGCAACCCCTTGGTTCAATAGGTCCTCACAGCAGCCGGGCAGAGCCGCCCACACCGGGGCAGCTCCACTGACAGCCCCCGCAGCACGAAGGGGCCCTCATC
Source organism: Calidris pugnax (assembly GCF_001431845.1). NCBI lineage: Eukaryota > Metazoa > Chordata > Aves > Charadriiformes > Scolopacidae > Calidris > Calidris pugnax. The sequence goes on along the minus strand of NW_015090828.1, from coordinate 5,880,367 downwards.
GATAACCTTGGTAAGAGAAACCCCATTCTTGTTTCCTAGAAACTTAGTGGCAAAACATTCAGTTGTTTTAAGAGACCAGCAGGAATGCCTGAGCTCTGACCCCAAGAGAAGTCTTGTATTTTTTACACTGATACTCTTTAAAAGGCATAAATCCTGGCGCAGCGCTGTCAGTGTAAGCACAGGGAACAAGCCACCATCAGCTGGTGGGAATGGCCAGGAGCAGGAGGGCAGCTCTCCTGGGCACCAGTGACAGATTCCCAGCAGAGAAGAGGGGAGAGGAACAACCCAGACTCTAAGGTATCAGCCTGTTTTCCGAAATGGGAATATAAAATAGATTGAGGAACTCAAGCAGTGTGTTCCTCAAGCCCGATTTCCCCGGACCACATTGTACAATCCGGGGGTTACAAAAGCAAGCCTTGCATGCTTTTGTGCAGAGCACAATAGCAATAGGTTTATTTGCGTTTGTCTGAAGTACAAAACTGGCATGCATTTTATCAGCAAAGACAAAATATGTTTGAGTTCAATTTTCTTCCCAAAGAACTTTCCTTCCTTAAAGAAATGGCTCTTTCATCCTTTCATCAACAACTTTCCTCACAGCCCACTGGGAGTGCTGGTGGGTAATGAGAATGGCTCACTGCTGAAAGGTGGGAAGTGCGCTGCTGTAAGAGAATTCAAAGACACTTTGTTTTAAGTAAACTGGAAATTAGTGACATTACAAACACAGCTGTTGATTTAGCTGCACAGGCAGGCGAGGGAAGCTCAGGCGCTCTCGATCCTATGGCTCAGCAGGGGGAGATGAACAACCCCAGTCCTTTGCCTTCGATGCAGATTTCCTGCATGGCAGATTCAAATGAAGGGTGACGGGGACAGAGCAGCCTCCCCAGGTCACTCTACCAAAACTGCTATAAGTCTCTGTTTGTGCCACAGTCACCATTTCTAAAGGCAATCATGTATTTTGTTTGGTAGGTCCATATAGTCCCTGCAACGCTTGGTGCCTATGCTCTGGACAAGCTTACAGATGCCATTTTGCATTACCTGTGGGGTGCAGGTCCCCTGGAAGGACTCCAAAATCCTGCTGACCCACCCTGGGAGCTCTGAGCCACATCTCCATTGCATAAAGCTGAACAAACTAGGGACAACCCTAGTTACTCTCCATCCCTGGTGCTGCTGCATCTCCCATTGGGCAGCACCCTCTGGGGGCAACACCGCTCCCGGCAAAGAAAAGGGGCTTCTCCCCTTGTGCAGAGCCTGTCCCTACTCCTGGGGGTCAAAAAATGAGGTTTACTGTACAGGACACACTTTGCCTGATGTTGACCAACCCCAAACACCCAGCTCATCTGTGGGGAGTGCTGGACATCAAGAACATTGGGGCTGCACAGCCTCAGCGCCCGGTAGGCATCCACACGTATGTGTATGGTGGGGACACCTGGGAAGTCCCCCTCTGCTTGGGTGACAACCCACCCGGGAGCAGTGGGTAGCACATGGCATCCCCCAATTCTGCTGGGACAAACTCCTGGGTGGAAATAAGGATGTGGCAACTCCCCACAAGAAGAGAGATCATCTGTCTCCACGCACTGGAAGGCAGTGCCCGACTGTCTAGCACGCTCGCACCCAAGGACTCCCGCTGACTTCAGTACTGGCCAGTAAGTCTCCAAGGCTAAAAACCCAGAAATTTTGAAAAAAACAACAAAAAAAGTGTATTCTCAGATGTTTTGAATGGACAGCTAAGGATCTGTTTTAATGGTAAACAATTACATTCCTCTGTCATCTGATACTTTTTAAATTTTGGGGAGGGGGGAAGCTTTCTGAATTTTCAATAGTTCCTTTGTTAAAGCATCTGTTACTCACATAATTGAAAAGATGTTTGTTCAGTGGTATGCTTGAGAGTACAGTTATTTAATCTTAATGATAAAGCCCTGAGGGCAGAAAATCATAAGTAGAAACCTCTTGTTATTTATCAAAAAGGGAAAAAAAAACCCCAAACCAAAAACTCAGGAAAAGAAAGAGAGAATTGAGACACCTCATCTATCTTCATGCTTAAATTCATGCTTGATGAAAAACTATTGAGACAATTTGCAACTTGTGAAGTTTTCTGGGAGTCTGGGACTAGCTGAAGTAGGAGGGGGGCAGGAAAGTGGGGTGAAGACAAAAATAAAACAACCAAGTTAGTACGACAAGAAAAAAACTGCTGCTTGGCGAGTTTTTTTGGGTCAAACAAAGAGCTAGCTGTAGTTTGCAGCATGACACAACATTTGATTAATTCTTGCCTGAGGATGTTTTCACACTTAGCAGTGTAAATCCAAACCTTCTATTAATTACAATGTGTATTAAAAGATAACCATAAGCATTTTCATGTAGATGCTATACTAGCCTCCTATTTTTTGTTTCCTCTAAAAGATTGGCTGCTATTTCCTACAAAACTCCACTGAAATGCTTACACATTACCAAAGTTATCCAAACCCTTTAACAAAACCAAACAGCATTTGCATGGAACGAGGGGCTCTCTTGCATATTGAATTACTCCACAATATCCTTAGGGCAGAGAGACTTCACGGCTGTTAAAGGGAAACCATGTAAGGGACTTATTTTGACCCTCCTTGTGTTTCTGAAAATATGTAATATTTATGTGAGCGATTTACACAGAAAAAGGGCAGAATGGGCTCTGAACTGTACAAGACACTGTATCTCCTGGGGTTTAGTCCCCTGGAAAGGGACAGATGTGCAGGGTGCTCTGCAAGTGCCATGGGGTCGCACTCACAGCCAGAATAAAGCCCTGTGCAGGTCTGTGCCCAAAGCTGGACTGTGAAGAACCACAGCCCACTCTGGGAATCCATCTCACCTATCTGCTCCTCATCAAGTCCCGTGTGGTTGTGGCTCCACAGAACACTGTCCCACTCAGCTGCCTGAATTTGATGAGAGCATGAAGCCCAATAAACCCCTCTCCAGCTGGGTTGGACCAGGACAGCCTGGTTTTCAAGGTGCTAGTGACTCAGGAGGGCCAGGATATGAGACACAATGCTGAAGGACATGACCTGTGGGATGCCCTGGGTCCATCCCTGCTGGTGACCCCAAGGCGAACCAGGCTCCCTGCAGCACCCAAAGGTCAGGAGGGCTCCTGCTCTATGGGACCATCCAGCCGCCTGCCATGACACCTTCAAACCCTGACACACCTCTCCACCAAAGCAGTTGGGGAGTGATGGTTACTGCACACCGCTGCACACCACAACTCCCCAGCCCGTGTGCGTTTGTGCGTAGCTTGTGCACGAGGCTTGCTGTGGAGGAAACCAAGATGAATCACAGCCAGACTCGGAGGCAGAAAAAGGCCTCAACAGGCAGTTGCTCGTATTTTTGTTTTGTTCAACACGTTTTATTGGGAACTTTTATATACCTTGCAAAATAGTAGGTTGGGTTTTTTGGTTTGGGGTTTTTTGGGGGAGTGGTGGTGGTGTAATATTTACGAAAAATCCCTATCAACGACGTCATCAGCAGCGCAGAAACACAGCCTATCGTTCACGCCGGAAAATTAAAGCTGCCGATCATGTGTTTCGTGTAAAAGCGAAAGAAACCTCAAACCCTGCATGTGAAAACCACATCTGCATTATTAGGGGAAGGCAGCACGGGGAAGAGTGCTTCGCAGAAAAGTAGCCGTTTCTGAGGGTTTCTTGATAAGAGAGAGAGATGTAGGGTGCTGACAAGGGCTGTAAGAGTTTCACAGGAAAGGTTCAGGGTGAATCAGCTAATGCCAACCCCGCACGCCTCTAGCCTCCTGTGATCGCGCAGGGTAAGTGCATTAAGGGAGCGCAAATGAAGAAAGTAACGACCAAAACAAGAACAACCCACAGGCTCTGTGCGGTCCGAGCTGTGCACAGAGCAACAGCCCCACGATGGGGAAACATTAATGCTTTTTATATTGGTAATCATCTGTAACATGAGCAATTAAGTACAGTACTAATGGACTATAGCCAAGAGCCTGGTACTAATATTAAAAACTGACAGAGATGAATAGGTTTGGAAGGAAAACTAGGCTGACAAAGACATTTTTATGAAGTGCTTGGGCCTATTTGGAATAACCCAATCAGAGGCAGGTTCAGACCAGCCATGCCTACAGTGACAATAACGCATTCATTGGCATTATACGATGCCTGCTATGCTTTAAATAAAAACACCCATTGCTTCTACTCAGCAACCTGCACTTTCATTATTATACTCATTAATAAAACAAAAGTTGTCTAACTAATATACAAATAACACTTACTGAAACACTGGCAGCCTCGCCTTGTTTTAAAATGAAACCAGTTACTGGAAACACAAACCATACTACATGAAAAATGAATCAGTTGATAATGCACACAAAATCTGTCTTTCCCTTTTACCAGGGAAACAAAGCAAACACCGCACCAACCGAAGCACGTCAGCTACCTATAGCACAGCAGCAGCAACCACCACAACCCCTGCCCCAAACAGGGGGGCGAGGGGAGGGGAGCAAAGCATTCCCCCACAGCCCTTAAATCTGGCTTTGTTTCAGCATTTGCCGTCCTTGGTACCATGGCTCTGCAGCAACGTGCTGGCTTTTCAGAGGTTATAAGCACCTCTTGAGAAAAGCAGCATTTCTTCATAGGATTTGGTAGACAGAGAGGCAATTCTGCCCTCTCCATTTCATGGCGTTGGCTTTTTTTTTCTATGTTGGGGTTTGGGTTTTTTTCTTGTTTTTTTCTTTTTCTTTTCTTTTTGCCCTTTGAAGTTGGGTGTGAAACTCCACCTTGCAGTGGAGAGGGCAGGAAGGTGGGATGCAGTACCCGAATGGGACACCCCACTCCTCAGCATCCTAAGGATGTCACGGAAAGGTCACTGCCACATCAGCAGCCTTGATATGTTAAAGCTGGTGCAAAACAGCTAGTAGCTTCTCTGTCATCTTGGAGGACAGCTAGTTAACACAACACGGATGCCCTTGAGATCTAGTTGTAGAGATGAATGGCAAGGCTAATTCAAACAGCGTCAGGACCACTGAAGTCAGGGAACTGCCTGTTCTGCCCCCAGTAAGCAATGAAAGGCTGGTGGGATTCAGAAAGGAGAAATCATGAGGTTTATCCAGCATTTACTTCCCGGCTTAATTCAATTTCCAGTTTAGCTTTACAGCTCACCTTCAAGTTAGAAAATGTATGTGTGTCCTGAATCATGAATGTGTATTCCTGCACTGCAGTTCTAGTTTTAGATTAAATGTCATCTGAGCACTTTGGCTATAAATGAGCATTACATTTACAGGTGCTGTAGTTAGAATTACCAGCTGAAACAAACCATGACAATTTCATTTACTTTTTTCCAAGTCTGAGGCTTAATACAGCTTTCCTGTGGTGGAAAATAAAAGGTGTCTAACACTAGAAATCTAGAGATTGGCCAGTCACTGAGGTTTTTTGTATATGCATTTGGTTTCTCAGACCAGATCTGGTAAAGCATATTTTAGGTAAGTTTAGGGCTAACCTAAAAATCCTACAAAACGTTTTCTCCAAATGCCATCTTTTGACAGCCTGCCAGAGACTTGGAAAATAGGTGCTGCCTCGTATCAGACCTAACCCAAAACCACACAATAGACTGGCATCCAGGAACTCAGATTTGAGCTCTTTGGTGTGCCAAGACCAATCTAACCATAAACTAACAGACTGTTCTCAGACTGGCTCAAGGCAAGCAGAACTGCTCTTGGGTAGCCTGGAAAGGCTTTTCCATCTTAAAGGCGTCAAGAGGCTGCTCAGGTTTTCTAGTGAGCACAACAGGCTTTGTGGCACTTCGTAGCGTACCCCTGAGTAACTGCTGAGCAAGACACACAGATGAGTCTCTGTGCATTGGAGCGCAATTCAAGGGCTTTTAATGTTAAAAAATAAATCACTAGCATGAAAGTAGAAGAGAGAGACAGGGATTCATGGAATATTTGTGAATGGTTCATTGATTTTTCCACAACTGCAAGATACACACTCTCTTGGTGACTCCAGGATTTGAACACAGACCCCAGCAACACGTGCTCCCTGTGCAACCTAAGCCCGCAGAGACCCAAGTCTCATGTGTGCCTGGGTCCCCTCTGCCAAATAAACAACATCCTACAAAGCACCTCTGGCCAGGGAAGACCCAGACTGCCAGTTTGAAACCCATCAGGTGGCATGGGTGCAAGAAGCACTGAGACTCTCAGGGCTGTCATGGTAGAGGGGAAGAGCCCAATACCCTCAATCTGATGAAACAAACTCCACAAAGCAAAGGCAGGGAAAAGCCCCATCTGGCATGTACAGCAACTCCCTCTATTTGCTCTGCTGCTTGGCTCCATCTCCAGAAAGCTTCTAACTCTTAACTTCTATAGCGGCATTACACACAACTTCTTTGTGCGCTCAAGTCATTTACGTTGGAGATAGCTCCTGTAAACGAAGGTGATCAACCTCCCCCTCCATGAGGAGGACAGCATCTCCCTTGGAGTGGCCAACATGGCAAGAAGGCAAAAAACTCCCCACTGAGCACAGCTCTGCTGTGCTGCCTTGTGCACAGGCAAGTACAATCTCTTCCTGACCTCAGCGAAGTTACTTGTTTATGCCCAGGAACAAGAGTCTGGACTTTCCTTATCTGAGCCTGAAATTGCAGAGCTTTTATTAACATTTGCTTGTCTAAGGAAAAAAAACACCACAACACCCAAACCTAAAAAGAAAAAAAAAAAAAAAAAAAAAAAAAAAAAAAAAAAAAAAAACCTGACAAACTTCAGCTATTTCATTAGCATTTCCTCACTTCCCAGGGGAAAAAAAAAAAAAAAAAAAAAAAAAAAAAAAAAAAAAGAGAGAAAAAAAAAAGAAAGAGTTGTTTCTAAAAACCATACCAAACCAAAACAACGTTCCAGCTCCAGTGTTTTATTCAATGCATGCTGGCTTTGCAAGCCCTGGAAGTTATTATCTACATGGGAAGAATAAGAAATCAACAGTTCTGACCAGCAACAATGGCTGCAGAGAGTGTTTGGCAGCAGCTTGCAGGCAGGGAGGAGGGAAGGAATGCAATGAAGAAGAGGAATGCAATGCTCTGCATGACCTACAACATTAACAGCACCCTGCATTGTGGGCCACCCCATTATTTTGATCACAACCACAATTGCTTAATTGGTATTCCTAAAAAATGACAGAAGACAAGTGTTTGCATCAATTAGCTGTCGTTTCTTATTTTTCCTTGAGTATGTTTTGCTCAATTTTTCAGCTGCTTTAACCGGAAAGCTGTTGTAAAAATTAAGATATGTACCATAGAAAAATCAGATGCTTGTTTTATTTATTTAGTCACTGGAGACATACATTCTGGTTTAAATTACAGTGGATTATCTGACTAAACTGTTCGGGGAATATTTTCTATATCTTTAGGAAGCCTCTCTCTCCCTCTTTCTCTAATTCTTTATAAAATGCTTTGAAGGCTCTCCAAATTAATTTTTTCATTATTAAACAAGCATTTCAGATTTGTTATCTTACCTTTCATAATGTCTGCGAGTACATGTAGCAGCACTTGTGCTTCCAGGGTTACCACCTAATTCATCATAAATATGTTTCCATTGTCGACGAGCTGTTATCTGTAAAAATGGCAATGGAAAATTTAATCTTGCATCTTTACAGATTCTACAGTGTTTGAGTTCACAACAACAAATGCATGTGTGACACTTTCAGAACAGCATGTACTACAAGCACTATAAAAGCTCCTACAGAATATATAGAGTGCACAGGCTTTGGGTGTCTTTTTTTTTTTTTTTTTTTTTTTAATTTAACTTTTTTTTTTTTTTTTGAATTAATCACAGGGCAGGATGTAAGGTGCACAGGGTTTTGGTGTTTTTTTTTTTTTTTTTTTTTTTAAGTTAACACTATGTCTATTTTCCTTCTCTCTAAAATGGAGTGATCTGACTGATTCATTATCAAGTCACAAGCAATACAGCCTCACAAAAGAGAATCTCAATCAATATAGGGTCATTAACCATCAGAAGTTATGCAGATAAATCCCACGGTGAATTACGAAAATGAAGCTCAAACCATACTCAGCACAAATAATGATTACATAGTTATTTTAACTGAATTAGAGAAAATAAATCTGCTGCAAAACCCAAATCCACCACAGAATTCTGTAAATCCACAAAAGCATAGTCTGTAACTCTATATGTTACAAGCTGTTTATTTTTATCCATTTATGTCACTAAAATATATAGATCAAATAGTAATGAAATCTTAACATACTCCAATGTTAATATTTGAGCTATGTACTTTATTGGACCACGCTGATGAAAATAAACATCTTGTAACATATTGAGTTACATACCATGGTTCTGTTTTTTTGTACAGAAATTAGGATTATACAGAATAACAGATGGAAGACCTGGCAAAAGAATTGTTTCTGAATACCACTTCATTATTTTATATATTCTGCTATATTTAAAACAGGAAGAAAAACAGGAATAGGACAAGCACAACAGATCACTCTCTTTTGCCTGCAGCTCATAAAGAAGGCCAGTGGAAAATTGTGGGGGCAATTTGGGGAGAATTTTGTCATTTTCTGTGGAATGCTGTGGATTTTAATATATTCAGCCCTGGAGGCTTCCTCAGAGTTACCCACAGAGCAGTCAATGGCGTTTATTGAGGAGTTAAAGGCAGCAATCAGAAGAAAACAAATATTACAACTTGCAATCTGAGGCCTGTAATTTTAATCTAAACAGAAGAGATAGCTACCATCATTAAATATTACAGGGTAAGAGGTGTTTCTTTTTCACTCAATATGAAAGGAAAATCCTTCCTTTGCAGAAATCATTCTCTGAAGCCAAAAGCATGGCTGGAGACTTATCATTTGACAATGTTAAAATTTCTTCAAGTTTATTGTTTTTACAGTTCTCCTTTGAAAAAATCAGCACCTCCAACTCAATTGTAATATCTGCACATAGTTTGCACCTGTATGTACTTGAAAAAAAGGCAGGAGTATCTTATCTTGAAACTCATTTAAAGCAAAATGGACCAACTGCATTAATTAATTTTACTTTGTCTTCTGTAACCAACCCAAAGACCACAGGCACAAGAGAGAGACTGCAATTCAAGGATCAGTTCTGCACGAACGAAATTTTTAAATAAAACCCAAACACTCATCTGAGGAAAGGTTAATTTTAAGTCTGCTTCGTTCAAGTTCTTATACTGTCTTTTCCCTAGGCTACCAACACTTCTAGCTATTATTATTATTAAAGGTGTTGAAGAACTAGAGTCCTAATGAGCCATAAAGAACATCACCTCCTGAGAATATGAATGGATGTTCCTTCTGCAACCTGAACGGTCAAAAAAGAGTTGGACCAAGCACCCTGCTATGAAGCAATGCCTGGATGGGAAGCTGCCTCTCGTCCAGCCTCACACACCTACTCCACCGGACCTCAGGACAGGCAGACCTCGGCATGGCCAGACAGTTCTTGCCTTCTGGTAGCTTCCAAAAATCACAAATCCCCTGAGGACTGCTGCAAATAGTTGTATATTAAATCAAGTCTCTGGCAGCCCCACAGACTAGGGGAACAAAGATGCACAAAGCCAATCTGGGGACTGTGCTCTGGCCCTCTGGCAAGCACGGCCTGGCTGGTTTGCAAGGCTGTGGGCCAGGACCTGATGCTTTGGCTAAGTACAGTGATGCTGTGCAGAAGCTATAAATGAAAGCAAAGGATTAGTCAGCAAGAGGACTACTGCAAGTCCCCTTTTTAAACATCCCGATGTGACTAAGAAGCATGCTCTCAATTTTTAATAGGAAAATGGTAATCTTAGAGCCCAAGTCTCATTAACTATGAGCTGACTCCAGAGTCGATATGCAAGCTAGAACATCAGCAAACACAACCATCTTTGAGGGGAAAGGGAATCCCTTTGAAATAAATTTGGATGTCCCTCTCCTCTAGGCTGTTTAGAATAATAGTATTTACAAGAACATTTGCCCAGCTTTATGCAATTCTGCCTCTGCAATGGACAGAACTCCTTGGCAATCAGCGGAGTTGTGCCCTCCCATCTCCAGAGCTAAGTTTAAATTTGACATTGCCTGAAATGACTGTTAGTCTAACAAAGCCTGGGGCTGAGGTCTCCCCTGCTCTAAAACGTTTAGATTTTATGCTTAATAAACTTAACTGATAGATAGCTTCCCATTCCAATGCTGCCTTTAGTTTTAAAGCAGTGTTCTGGTTTCAGACTCCTTCCACAATTTGTCCTAACCTACAGCTTCACAATCCTAGAGCTGGAAGCCCAGAGCTTTGAAAACCTCCATGACGTCTTTCCCAATCAGCACACTGGCAGTAAAGCAAGAGACTGGTCTACCCAGGGACCTGAGAACAGACCTGACTCCTATAAGCACGGCATTAGGTAGTGACTGGTACTCATGAACAACCCAATAAAAGCAATGATCTTATCTATTAGAGGACTGTTTATACATATGCTTTTAATGGTGTCTTCTGTGTTGAGAAATCTTAAGGTCTTCTGCACTGCAATCCCAGCTCCCAGCTCCCTTCCTCATGAAAAGGCTTCTTGCTTATTTCCTGTTGCAGATCTAAAGGGGGATTTTCTCGTCATGGTATGTGATGTTCACAACGCTCTTCAAAACAGAGCTCTGGGTATTAGCTCTGTATGAAACAAACCCAGGTAGCTTAGCATTCCACTGATATATCAGTTTCTTTGGGCCTGCCCAGACGCAGGACCGCTGTACTTGTCAATCATTAATTTTTAAAAACTAAAGCACTTTATTGTTGCTTCTAGGAGGCAGCAGCTAAACGGGATCCCACTGACCTTTGGCAAAGTTTAAGCTGCTACACATGGAAGGTTAAGCTCCACCTAATTTTCTTTTTACTGTTTATCTTTCTAAGACATCTCCAGGTAGAGTCCATTCAGCAATGCAGCCTTCTGAAAATGTGCCAAGGCACTCCTTTTATGTTGGCTCAAAAGGAAAAATACCACTTCATGACTTGCCAAGGACAACTCTTTAGGTAAGTCCTAGAAGTTTCCCATCTATGCATATCTGCACCTTTTACTCACTTGACTTAGGGTGACTGAGAATATTCCCAGCAATGGCTGTGAAATGCCACTGCAGCTGAGCTCCCTAGGACACGACATTGTTTTGTACTTCATCCAGGGATTTGGGGACATTTTAAATCATTCATACTGTGAAGGTCTGCTATAGAGAGTGCTTTCCAATGCACTCTCCTATTATTAGTAACAAAGATGCTCATTTCATGTATCTTTGTTTAAGAGAAACATGATCCCACCAATTCCAAAGAGACAGCTTCATCTGTTAAGGACTTAAACCAATTTGTCCGGGTTGCTATTTTTATTAAGCCTGTATTATGTCCAACAAGAAGTACATGGGAGTGTGCTATTACACAGTTATAGATGACAACTAACTAAGAATTAGTAATCAAAAAGATAACAGACAGAAGAGAAATGACCCTCACAAGTACTCCAACTAGAGAGCCCTTAAATATGACATATGACACACAATCATGACTTGACAGTAGTAGATATCCCGTATGTATATCCTGTATGTACAGGTAATACTCTCTGTCAAGCCTCGCTGGATCCATTCCAGCCCCTGGTACATGACAATAAAGGAAAGTCAGACAGATGGCTAGGAAAGTTGTTCTCTGCATCTCAAATCCTATCCCTGGCTGTTTTAATTCACTTTTTGATCCTCAACCAACAGCACTGGACTCAGAGTTCTTGCACTGTCCTGTGAATCTGAGCCAAAGCTGGAAAACACCAGACATAATCTCTGCTTGTTTCTCAAAGATGTTTTTAAAGCCCCATCGAAGCATCTACACATGGACAAGGTGGATAGGGCAGGGGCTGAAATTGAAAATGGGCTGACTGCCATGGTTCTGTGAAACACAAAGATGTAAAGTTTGCAACTGCTTTAACTGGGAAGGTTTCTACACTTAATAGTAAAAAAACTAATCATCTAACCAGTCTAAGTTCCTGTATGTGATTTTAACTAATTTTTTATTTGTTTCCTGTTCACAAAATGGCTGTCACATGCTGAAGCCAAATATGTGCTTTTAAATATTCTTTTCTTTACAATACTTCCAAAAGACCCATTTCTATCTCAATGCACAAACCAGAAACTTGTGAAATTTTAAAACAATTAAAGATGATCAAGCCCTTATAATGGACAAATGACTTGTTCAACTCAGATGGAAGGGTCCATATAGATAATGTGTATTAATCAGGGAAGGTTCAAGAAAGCCTTTGCTCTGCCCATGACTTCTCATCATCAATAGATATTGGCACGGTGAGTGTGAGTGGTGGATTCTGGTTGTTATTGAATTACAGCACTCACTGAAAAGTTCTACATCTAAGCAGAACTGCGTAAGATTCTGGAATTGATACTGAGGTCTCCATGTCACCCCAGTGCCTTGCTGAAAAATGACACAAATCAAACACACAAGTGTCTCAGCAATGTTCGCCCTGATAAAATATATACAAACAAATGCACCTTGGAAAATCCAATGGGTATCAACTGGCCATAAAATAATAAAAAAAAACAGGGCGTACACAGGCCAAAGTATTGCAACAGCTATTCGACTAACATTCAGGGAATGTAAAGCAAAGGCAGATCCATATTGAAGATGAGACTGTTAACAACAGAGAATGAGGCCAGGAAACCTCATGCTCTATGTGAACTTAAAGTGCATAACAACGGTCCACCCAACTGGAGCTCATCTGTGGAGAGCACTGATGCCACTCACATCCACAAAACCAGAATCAGGCCCCTCACTTCAGCCAGAGTCACTCTCAGACCAAAGCTGGGCTCCCAGGTATCAGAGGGTGGGAGCTATGCTTGCCTTGCCATTTACTGACCAGCAAGCAATCACTTAGTTTCTTCTCTATGAGGAACGTTGGTAATCACTTAGTTTCTTCTCTATGAGGAACGTTCTATGTCTCCATGTTCTATGTCTCCACCGTACATGACAAATGCTCCTAAACAACAGAGAACATCTGTCACTAAGAAAAGGACAGGAGCTTTGAGACAAGGGTGGACTGATGCTACTCCAGATGACATTGTCACATACGTGATCCTTTCCCTCTGATCCTCTCACCTTTCTGCTGCTGTTGGTAGACTTGGCTCTCTGGCCCCGTGTTCACAAACTCACCATCCTATTCCTGCTCTGCCTCAGGCACAGAGGTTCACCTTCACCAGCATCTCTAGATCCATCCCTCTCATTCTGGCACTGGAACTCAGCTCTCTCCAGCAAGCCCCCACTTTGGCATTCCTGCTTCCAGCCCCAGCACCTTCAAGCAGATCTGAAATGTTGCTGGAAACTCAGCCGCCTCCCCAAGCACTCTGAAGACAACACTCTCCTTTCAACCTCCCTCCCCACCTTCCCTTGTGCTCTGGATCAAGTTCAAGATTTTATCCTTCATTTTCATTGCACTTTACAACTCATGGCAATTACTGTTGGCTCATAATTACAATAGCGATCTATCTATGGTAGCTATTCATTCATATATACCTGTGAGCACACCTACGCACACCCCTGTACATAGGCATGGTATGTGCTGATTAACAAAAGATACAGGAACAAAAAAAGCCAAATCAAGCGTATATTTTTGCTAAGAATGTGTTAGATTTCATGTTTCACAAAATCCCAGCCACACCCATGCTAATCAACCTGGGCTGCTGATTTCTAGAACAATATGCTTTATTGTATGGAAGGAAACCAGTGAGTTTTATATTTTGGTTCAAACGACTTTCAGTTTCTTGATAGTGCATTTCTTCCTGTCATTTCTCTACAGCACAGATATGTCCCAGATTACTTCGTAAACAAAGCAAAAATAATTTCTTTCATCCAACTGCGGCAGGAACTGAACAACTTAATCTGATCATTGTGTGCAAAGAAAATATTTCCAATGACGACATCTTCCTATGTCAATTGGTTTTTATTACAGATGTCATCTCGATGTGCCATATTAATGCAGCTCTTTCTTCTCATTTCAAGATTTTAATCTAAGTTTGTTGCTCTAATATTTTATTGCTTCAAAATACATGCTGTAAAATCCATGGCCATCACATTTTCCTGTGAGCTAAAAATAAACTGCTCTTGTCAGATACGGTTAGCTGATAAAAAGTGTCAGAGACTTTTCTGAATTACTTTGATAACTTCCTGTTTATGTGGTACTGACCCTTGTCTAATAAAGATCTTTTACACTTGGAATAAGAGAAGATACTGCAGTATACTATTCCTTAATGGACAATGCTGATTACTTTTGAAAGCCTTTAATATATTTCCCATATTAGACATGAACAGATGTCAGGGATGTTGCCAAGTGAAATTTCTTTTATGCAATCTTGGCTTGTCGTACAATAATAGCCCTTTCTCAACATGGGAAAAAATTACAGACCCAACTAATTTCCTTGACAGGGAAGAGTTACATATGTTTTCCACTTGTAGTTTTTACGACAAGTTTACAATTTTGCCAAACCTGGAACTAATTGGGACTGCTTCCAAAAATGGTCCAATAAACCCACAATGTGTACAGCTAGCCTAAAATGCAGCAAATGGTTGTTTGCTTTTACATTTTTTTTCTAACAGGGAAAAGTTAGATTGCACAATTATTTCATTTAAGTTACTTAAACACTTACTGTTTCATATCCTCCCAGTTTTTGAGCAGCTTGAAACATAGTCCAAAGGTTAACTGTTAGAGGGACAATAAGTATTTAGATAAGCATTGCATTAACCAACATTATTTCAAAGAAATGTAAATTAAACAGTTTTTAAAAAAGAAAAATAGAGAAAAAAAAGCTCAAAAACCCTGAAATAGCTCCTGTGAAACATTTTCCAAAGAGGTATTTACATAAGCTGAAGAGTAAATATTAGCCCATACTATATATATTTTTAATTACATACAAGAGAACACACTTAGATTCCTTAACAGGACAGGAAAAACACACTGAGACAAAGGTAATAGGCTCATTTGACTTTGCTGATAAGCAGCATGCTATAATGACTGTAGCATGTTTCCATAACTTTGATAATAAAAATTACTCATTGGGAAGAATGTTGCCTTTAATTATTTGTTTAATACTGATTTCATTAGCAAGCAAGCATGAGCCACACACTGGCTCACAGAGAAAGCCTATTGATTAAATAAAAATATCCAATATATTACTGCAGCTCAGATAATGGCCTCCATAATCAATAAGCAATAAGCTGCCTTCTAACAGGTCCTGTGTGAATGAACCTGGGGGGAGCACAAATTAAAATTACCATAATAATTATGATATGAGTGGTTGTGCCTTGCCCACGGCCGTGTGGTGGGAGAACAGAAGCAACTCAATTCACAAGATGTGTTGGGAGATACTTTTAACTTCCAGCAGAACTCCTCCCCTCTCACGTGCTTTTCATCCTGGCCCACTATCCCATAAGGCAGCTTTGTGGTGTCTCACTAATTTTTTTTTTTTTTTTTTTTTTTTTTTTTTTTTTTTTTTTTTTTAATTGCTAGGGGAAAAATTGATGTCACAGCCCTATGAAAGATGCACACACTATTCCATCAACAGTGATTCCCCATAGACATACTACAAATACTTGAGGTCAGACTCAGCAATAACGCTGCACATCGTGGAGGGCAGGATCTCTTCCTCCACAGGGGGATGCTCTATCGTAGTGTACGTACTGCTTTCCCCCACTAACCTATTTATATTGGCAACGTTTGCACAAGTCTTGCTGGACAAATAGAGAGCCCTGTCCTGCAAACATTTCTGCTCTTCTCAGCATACTTACTCTTGGCATTTAAGTATTTGCCAGATCAGGCCCCTAATTTATAACCAATGTCAGGCAACTTTCAGTGTATTTCAGCTAAATGTTAGCAGAGGGCCTTACGCCCAGTGGAGAATTTTAGAAATAATACTTTAGCTTGTTGTTCAAGCCCATCCTGTCCCCATGCTGGAGGGAGTGCAGAATAAAATGGGGGGGGGGGGGAAATTCTCTCTTCAACACAAAACGTTCTGAAAGCCTCATTGAACCTTGTACTGTTTCAAAGCTATCAAGAGCTTTGCTTAGGCCTTGATTTAATCTGAATCAATGCATAATGCAACGAAGCTGTTCATAGTACATTAATTTTACTTCCATTTCAAGCAGCCAGTTTTCAGACAAACACTGTAATCATTCAGAGTTATATAAGTTTATAATGGCTGCTGGAGGCCTGTTGCAATCAGTGCCAATTGCTATTAGGTATGTAAATTGTTATGTAAAACATACAGGTTTGACATTCTTCATCAAAATAACACATGGCTTTAATCTGAGAGATAAATTAGCGTAAATAATATTTCAATCCATGGAGCTCTCCCTTTAAGGAAATAAAGTATCATTCAATCTATAGACAAGGAAGAAAAATACCCCTATTTACAGCTTTTGTTGGAAACTCTGAAAGATCTACATTGCACTGCAATATTTATGTAAAATTTAGTTACAACTGTATCTTCTCCACCTACAATTGCTTTACAGATTGTGGCACTACAAACTGTACATGCCAAAGCAATTCTAAACATTGCATTCTGTATTAAACAGATACAGTCTGGTTTTATATTCTCCAAAGTCAGTAATTTATTAACTATAAACACATTTTGGGGCTTAAAAATACGATCCCTTTTGTGCCTTTCTTGACCACTTTTAAATGTCTTCCTTTAATATTTGTCCTTTCATAAAGAACATCTGGGCACAATAAAGATACGTCATATTATTAACTCAGAAGAAAGGCATTACAGACGCTGCAGATTTACAAAACAGAAAACTAGAGAGTTTTCAACATGCCTATTTCTAGTCATAATCAGCGGATTTAAACCTATAAATATCCAGCAGCAACTACCCCAGAAGGAAGAGATGCAAATCTAGGCATAAGACAGTGAAATGCCTGGACTGGCAAATGTGTAGATATAAACACGGTCCCCCCCCATCCATAAGGCTTTAAAATAGGCTTCGTGTGCAAATGCTTTCTCCAGAGAAGCCAAACCATTCTCAAATGTCAACAAGAAAGTGAGAAAAAGGATACTTACTCTGCTTAAAACCTAAATAGGGTATTCGTTCAATTGGTGTTTTCCTTTCTTTCATATATTTATAAAGAGCCACAAGGAAAGCCTGCTCATCAGCTCTGCATTCTTCACCTACGGCAATCTTTGATTTATCCTCACTTGAGCCTTTTTTACAGTTGCTGTTGTTACTCTTGGGTTTGGGCAAAGCTGACTTAGCCTCACATTTTACCTGGGAAAAGAAAAGATGTCATATCAGATCTGGGTAACTTTTAATTTTCACTTAAGGAATAAATATCCTCTCCTAGAGGAATGGATTGTTGAAAAAATGAAGGCCAAACCATGCAACTGTGTTTGAGGGGAAACAAAGGAAGCTATTTATAGAGCTAAATGTCTTGTTCTGAATCTTAGTCACAACATTTTTAAATAGCCACATCTTTAAATCATTATAACCCATTGGTAATGCTCTCCAGATCTGCATTTTTATGACTATACATTGCTATGTCACAGACAGCTCCCATCTCTCACATACACTTGCCATTAGCAAGTCTAATAATAACCTTCATTCCAGGATTGACACTGAGCATTGTCAACTCCCGTAGACAACCCTTGGAGCTGAGGGTGCTCAGCCCCTTCCAGGAACGCGCAGCAGCCAGCTCTGAAACGACACATTTTTCTCTCCTTTGGCCCACCAAAATAGATATAAACCTTGGCAAGCCTTACCCAGGAAGAGCCCCCAGTGCACACGAGTGGAGGTTCTGCTGTAGCATGGACTTAAGTGAGTTTGAGCATCTGCATAAACTTAGGCACAGCCCTAAGTATTTAGCAGAAGGAAGAGGCTGGCAGCCACAGCCTTTCCTGGTAGACACCAGCACATGAGTCCCAGAGCTTCAGGTCTCCCACTGGCATCCCTGGCAGACACGTGCCAGTCAGGAAGTCAACAAATCGGAACCACTTTACCTCTCATCAGT
Organism: Calidris pugnax; assembly: GCF_001431845.1. Classification (NCBI taxonomy): domain Eukaryota; kingdom Metazoa; phylum Chordata; class Aves; order Charadriiformes; family Scolopacidae; genus Calidris; species Calidris pugnax. The sequence continues at coordinate 5,862,386 of NW_015090828.1, read as the reverse complement.
ACTCAAACATGGGAAAAAATATCCAGTGAGACCGGCCTAATTCGCCAGTCCTCCTGAAGATAATCCTCTCATTGAATCAAGGAAATTACAACTCCAGCATTCCCGTAATTTAAGTACAAAAACCAAAAGAGCAGAAGCTTGCAAACTGATGTTTACAAGCTCTCCGTGACCAAGATGGGACTGACACATTTCCAGTGAAATACTGCAGGTCCTCTAATACAAGGTAGTGGAGATGGTTACATGAATTTTGGATTTGCACTGTCCCTTCAACACTTTTGTGTTCTGTAAGGAGCCTTCTGGAAGCTCCATATCCCATCCAAGACACCCAGAGGGAGTGGGGAAACTGTAAGAGCCAGTATTTGGTATTTTTGGAGGAGAGCTGGGTATCTTGCTGAACAGGAAGGCAGGAGATCTTGGTCAAATAAGCCATTGACTCTTTTCATTCTCCCTACTTCTAAACCAGGCGCTTCCTGGGTGCCTGTTGACATTTTGGAAGTAAGTGCTATGAAAAGCATTATGTAAGTACTTGTAAACAAACAACAAACACATCATTGGAAGGACTATGATATGCCTATTTTATCTCAATAAAGCTACCCTGTTCAGGCTTAGGGAAAGCAAAATCTCTCCTTTTATGCTCTTCCACGGTATTAACTTCGCAGAAAACACTGACTTGAGGTTAGCTGCCTCCATAATTCTCCACAGATGTTGGATGAAGAAAGGCTAGCTCCTAACCAGAGGAGAGTGGCCGCAATTTTTCAAGGTAATCAATGCTGCTGAAAAATCTCCCTGTTGGACACTGCAGGGTACAGGCTTGCTCTTCCCAGGCACCACAGCAGGGACTGGGAAATGGACTTTCTGCAGGATTCTTCCTGATCGTTTACTCTGAAGTATGTCCGCTGTCCTGCTCAATATTCTCTGGTTGCATGGTTCCAAGAGATACTGTCTTCCTATGGCACAAGACACGATGCTTTGCCATTAAGTAACAGATACACCCATTGATTAAACTTCTGTAAAGATCCTGGGTTTTGTCCAAAACTCAATGGAGCTAATGGCATTTTTTTCCTATTAAATGAACTTTGGATTTCCTCATGCACTTTTCAGTTCAGAGCTGTAATCCCTTGACTTTTTTACTTCGGCTCCTCGCAAAATTATTTAACAGCTTCCCCTTAGAAAGTTTAGATTACATTGTCATAGTTTTCAATGCTATAGTCAGACTGGGTTAGCACTGCCAGTATGAACTCATGATTTCAATAAATTTAGGATTTTTAATTTGAGCTGCAAATTTGTTGCAAGCTAAAACTTGGAATGAACTCACTGGACCTGGGAACAATTTTTCAGTTCTGTCACTCCCTTTCTAGGTAAAGTCAATCAATTAATCAATCAATCTTTTTAATGGATTTTCTTTTTCAAACTGGACAATTCAGAACTATGGTTGCAAAGACAGCCCAGGCACAAATGCTAAATGAAATCAAAGCTCACTGCTATGCAAGCAAACGAATGGCAAGCAGTATTATTCCCAAGGAGACAAAAGGAAACAAAGAAAATAACATTAAAAAAGACACCGGGAGTGTGAAAACCTTGTGTAACACACAACCTCCTTCTCTCCATTATACAGAGAAGGGAGGTCAAAGCACTTGTGGAACTCAAAGGTGCCAAAATGCAACAGATGGACTCCAGGCGGTGTCAGGTCCAACCAAGCTTTGACAAAGGCTGCAATACTTTGTCCGAGCAGCATTGGAGGCACAGGCCTCACTTCTGGAACCTCCCCACTGTCTGACAGGAGATATGGATAAATGCCATGACCAATGATTCACAACAACTAAAAAGGACAAATGCCATTCTGTGTGACACTGGTGTAAATCCAGAATAAATGTATTAAAGTCAGTGAGAGCGATACCAGATTTGTACCAGGCATCACACACTGACCTGCTCCCCCAAAACACGATTTTGAATCTCCCTAGAAGACAAAGATCTGCAGGAAGGTCCTGAACACAGAGCTTGGCTCTGCTGTCTTTTCTGATCTGCTCAGAAAGCCTGAATGACTCCATTATCAAAGTAGAGTTCCATTTCTGCAGGAGGAGTTGAAGCTCTTTCATTGTAGCCTCAGCATGAGTAACACCTCCAAAGGCAGACTGAGGGCTAAGGCCCAGATGGGCAACCCAGTGCCAGAGTGTGGATAAGATGGAGGTGTCCCGAGATGGGCTGTGGGAACATCTGACCACCTCCTGCTGTGTGTTCCATCAGAAGCGTAAGATCCATTATCAGATGGCCGGTGAACACTCAGGAGTACAGCCATGCGTTTGTCTTCTGCCAGAGGTCACACATGACACAGACCACTACGGACCTGCGTTTCAGAATTTCAGTCAGACAATGGCTGAGGTGCTCAGAATAAATCTGCAGGTCTGAGAGCATGCCAGGCCACCTGTGGCCACAGGAAAAGCATATCCTGGCAACTTTTAAACTAGTTTCCCAGATCTTGCTGTACAAATGAAGTGAGAGATTTACTTTAGCATTTGCACGAAGAGATGTAATGAGCAGACTCATTGGGGGACAATTTCCATGTTTAACAAGTTAATACTTTCAGCTCTTCGAAATGGTCGGATCTGCCAGTTTTAAAAACCTTTCAATGCACTTGTGTGCACTTTGAATGGGAATGCTTTTTGAGAGCAGGTACGACGAGGGTCATTCTGGAGCCTACAAGCCCCAAAAACCTGTCCAGCACTGATGACCCATGAAGTATGACAGGCTTCAGAGTCCTGCGAGACTTTGGAGAGAAGGGCTTGATATGCGCCTGTCCAGGAGAGCTGATCCTGCCTCAGTAGATGGTCTTGTATTCTTGTGATTTTTACATTCCCATGGGAGGGAACTTCCCTGGGGTTTTCCCCAGGAGGTATCAGTGACCAGTAAGGAGATCAAAAGCAAGAAGTGGTACACAAAAGACCCACTTTTCCTAGCAGAACCCTTGGGTCCAGGACCACATCGTCTGTGCCGCTATCGATCTGTTTTTAACAAGCCACCTACACTGGAATTTACTCAGAGCTGCTCCTACCCAACCAAATGCTCTTCTGTGTCAGGTAACAGTAAAGACTACAAACCAATCTGCTGATGGTTCAAAGTAAACATGCCTAATGAGAACTACATTGGAAGAAGGTTCAAAGCTTTCTAGTCATTGACAGCTGAGAACGTGAAATTCAGCAAGTCATTACAACAATGTGGCTTGCGCTGGTCTTGATGGGCTCAAAACCACAGTCTTCAGAATCCCACTTCAGCCATTTCTCAACTTAAACTGTACAGCCACCATGTCTCCATCAGAGCCGTCACCTCACCACCAGAGAAATGAGATTGCTGTCAGACACTGGTTGCCATGATCTGAGGATGAAAGTTGCACAACTTCTGGTCATTTCCTGTGCAACCTGCTATAGATGGACCTGCTTTGGCAGGGGGACCAGGGACCAGATGATCTCCAGAGGTCCCTTACGTCCCTTCCAACCCCATATCATTTATCATCATTCTGCAAAAAGGGATTTTATCTGGAAAAGGAACATGGCCAGGACCACTGCCTAAATGTTTCAGTGTCTGACACAAGTGGATTTGTCCCGTTTACACTAGCAGTGTTCAATTCTGCTCTGCATGGACCCATTGTGAGCATTAGTTGGAGATGCAACATAGATGAAGGAGGAAAACCGATGGTGGAGCCCAACATGGAGCCTAGGATGATGACTTAACATCCCAACTGTTTCCAGTGATGGGAAGACAGTAGATGGATCTCCACTCCCCCCCTTCCTCAAATACACTTCTCCTTCTTCCTCAGAAACCCACAGGCAGGGTCTGTATAAAGTGCAATACATCTGCTGTAGAGGGTTTCTGAGTCACTGTCCCTCTTACTAAAGTACATCCACAGCCCTGAGACACAGATTGATGTGAAGAGCCACAGTGAAGTCAGTGTGACTACATGCAAAGACATTATATCATGAGCATGTCTATTATTTATAATGAAATTAAGCTGGCCAAGATAATTAATGCTATTAATATCTGCACAATGATGAGCACAGTATGACTAGATAAATAGGCAGAATTACTTCTTATCTGAAATATCCTCCCATTTGACTAGTAGGGTGAACCCAAATATAAACAGAGAGGATAAACAATTTGGTATGAAGCGTTACTGTTGTTTTTAATTATCTAATACCTATATATCAGGTGCTGAAGAGGCAAAACCACTTGTGCTACAGTCTGGGGTGCTTTGACAACACAGGCCATGCCGCAGTTTGCTAGAAATATTTTAACATGAAAAACAGCTTGGGGGAAGGGGGAACTGAGGCAAATTGAGACATTTTCACACTGCAGATTTTGCACATTCTTCCACAGAGCAAGAACATTCAGGCAAACTCTATAGTATCTGGCAGGACCCCGCAACTCAACACACCAGGCTCCATCACCTTTTACCATGCCTGTCTAACACGATAGTACAGACTCCAACTGAGCACAATAGGGCACAAAAAGAAGAGAAACAGTGACTTAAGGGCAGAGCTTCATCATGAACTTCAGCCTCTTTTATCGTCATCAACAGAAGGCACAATTTTAACTGAACTCCTAGGGAGGAGGAGGAGGTGGAATTTAATTTGCCTTCCTATGAGAAACTGAGCACAGAACACTTCCACTTGACCTCTTTAACCTCCTAATCTTCCAGGACATTCACTGCATACAACAATACAACGTAAATGGATCTATAGATTCACTGTATTTCCTAAAGAGATGGTCTCAACAATGGAAGCATTTTTCGGATACACATCCATCTAATTTATTGAAACAATGGATTTGGGAGGAGTTGGCCTAAAAATTCAGTCTATGCAAACCTGTTTAGTTCAAAAGTATCACAATGACAAAGTTCTGCCTCAGATAAAAATCTAGAAGTATTGCTCTAAGTAATTTTCCGTCTTTGCAATCGTACAGTTTCAAATTAAATCATCTTGAAAGGAGCCATTTGTGCTGCTTTTTTTTTTTAAAGAGAAAACCAAATTCCTATTTAAAACCACACAGACAACATAGAAAATAGGACGTAAATTACACTACAGAAATTCCATTTTAAAATATTTTAAGAAAAAGACACAAACCCATAAATATCTAAAAGATGAAGTCTATAAACACAAATCAACGATCCAATTTTTACTTGCAGTATGGGTGAAGCAGTGCAGCACATACAGAAGACTCTGTAAAAGCATGCACTATTCAACAAACCCTGGAACATGCAGCTCAGCGCTAAGTATTAAAGAGACAGCCTAGCTGTTTGGGTTTTTTTTAAGCTTTCGTACTGAATTTCTGCCTTTATCTTTTTTTTTTCCAACTAAAAAAAAAGTCAAGGGCTTAACATCAGGGTAATATCATTTGTGTGTGCTTCTTAGAAACCATTACTGAAGCGGCTCTTGTTTCATAGTCTGTTTATCTTCAAACTTATATTTAGAAGTACATTGTAACAGGGTGAGCTGCTCCCTGATTTATTTTTAATTTGAAGATACTGTCACAAACTATGTTTGTGTGTCACAGAATGTGAAAACTAACACTAGATGCCAAGAAAGCTTAAGCACTACCAGTTACCAACAAGCTGATAGCATTAGGTTGTTAGGTGATTATAGTTGCTGGTAACTTTGAACACAGATATGATTTAAAGCGAAGACTAAAACTATTAAAAAAACCCATTTATCTCCCCAAGAAAATAAGTTACATTCTAAATTTGAAACAGCATGCTGGGAAACAAAGGCAGGGCTGTACCTAAAAAAGGAGAGTCAACTGAAAAGAGTATTATTAAGTGATTTACCTTGGCAACAGCTTTGCTTTCAGAATTATTGTTGGAATCCTTAATGCCATTTAATGAATCTCGTCTCTGTGGGCAAGGCTTCTTTTTGCGCGGTCTGCCTTTAAGATTTGGAGCTGAAAATTAATGAAGAGCAATTTGAGCACATTGTCTTATACTGGATTCTTAACAGATGAAAGCATAATAAATAATTCCACTACAATCAGTCACAGAAAAGTACACATCTGTCTACAGTAAATGCTTATTACAAGATTCCCATCCTCCATGGGTTACATCTTGACACACTATACATTTCTATAGAATATCCCCCAAGGCTAATCTATTCTACTTTCACATAACTAATTAATATAAAGTCAAACACTGGTCTCCGAAGGACCCAGAGAGAAAGCACAAATATTTCTCCATGGTACAAGAAAGAACAAAACAGAATATTAATAGGTAACTTTGCATTAATCAGCCTGCTGCCTTTATTATTTCTAATCTTCAAGTAAGAGTACTAACTACTATTTCAAACTTTGGGGAACATCTGGTTTTGGAAATGTTCTGAAATATTGAAATTCCTTACAGCTCCAAGAACTGTTTATATATCCTGTCATTCTTGTCAAAGTTCTTCTAAAAAAGTTAAAAAAAAAATAATAAAATTACCCCTGAGTCCTGAAATGGATCAAAAAACCCCTTAACAACCAGTTCTGGAAGTTGACAAGTACTGAAATAAGTGATTGATTGTTTCATAAGGGTTACATACCACACATATATATTAACATGAATCACTTTCAGTTTTGTCCAATTCTTAAGATAAAACAGCTCTGAAATAATACAGTGACTAAACCCTAACCATGCTGAGCCATACGTAGAATGGGATATGGATCATCATAAAAAAATATCAGAGTCATCTTTCAATAGTGGTATTACAATATAAATTATGATCACATATAGAAGTAATGGATGAAGCAGATGTTTGCTCATTATTACGTGTCCTGCCTACTTTCAGATTTAAAAATCAGCCTCTGACTACTATGGCAACATTTAAAATGATAAACAATCATTAACTAATGACTGTACCAAAGAAGATAATTTCCTTTAAACCTTTAATTTCTAGGTAACCATTGTTTTCATTACTTAAAGGGATGATTAGAACAATGTCAGAAATCTAAACACCACAAACCTCTTGAGTGCCTCCTAATTGTTTCTAATCTTACATTTGTCACACAGTAAGCCAGTGGTTTCAGGACATTTTACATTTTAATTAGTTTGCAAACACAATAAAGGGTGCTAATTTGATTTTATAGTTTGAGTAACAGTGTCATATTTGGTCTGTTCAGAGAAAAAGAAAAGCCGAGTTTAAAACCAAAAGTCCAAAATACATATCCTTTTTCTTCCCCCAACACTGGCACATGGTAAATACATACATATATATGCATGTGCGTATGTGTGTAAGTCCGTATTTGTGTATATATAAAGAAATGTTTATCTCCCTATGGAAATATCTCCATCTATCTCCAGTGAAGCACATTCTGCTCATTGAAAAGTACTGCATAAAGCAATTCTGAAATTGTCATTTGAGGCTAACATGCAAAATCAAACAAAGAGAGAAAGAAATTATTACCCATTCCAGTCGACAAACATCTGCCTGATTTATATCTGTACTCATGAATGCTACAGCATGTGACCGCGCACTACGTCGCTGGAAGTCTCGACTTGGTGTGGATGTCAGTCTTACACAAAATGAACACTAAGAGTATTTGCTCCGTGCTTACAAATCCCCTCCCCCAGCCGCTCCATTACTCATATAAACAGAGATGAGCGACTCGGCGGGAGCGTGGGATGAGCTCCGAGGACTCCAGCGCCGGCTGCCAGCCTGCCAGCCCCGGCCACACCGCCCTGCCTTATTTATAAACCCCGCTCAACCCTCCCTCTCCCACCTCCTCCCCAGGCTTACTGCTTTTTGTTTTTTACAACCTGGATGGGATGGACACATCCTTGACCATGCTTAGCTCCTTCTTCATAAAGGTGCTGAAGAAAGTAAAAATGTTCCTGCAATTCACTCCCCCCTGGCAGGCGCGTTAAAACGTTAGCCTTCGGATGAATGGATTCCTGACCCGGTCCAGCCAAGGGCCAGAGAGACATGTGGTGCAGCTAGGATCAAATGCACTTGCATGTGAATTACTTTTTCTTTCCTTCTTTCCTTTTTTTTTTTTCATAAATAAACTAGTTCAAGGCTCAATGTTTTCCAAACATACTTGTTATCCTGAGTTTTGGCACGGTACTTTGTATCACACTATAAAGCACTCCTAATGTTTTGCTAAAAGCTTTCAAAGCAAGAAGGCATTTGTTCCTAAATTCCAGGTATATTGAGCTTGCATATAAACACTGTTTGAATTGGAGCCTTCCACGGCAGAACTGGCACAAACCCACTCTGAAAGGGGGTATTTGCATTCTCCCCGTGGCTCGGGAGCTGCAGCTGGGAAGGTCTGTCTGCAGCACACATGAGGACCGTCCCACACGCCGCACTCTACGACTTCAAATCACTTTAAATCTCATTCCAGATCAGATGCACAATTAAAAAGAAAGCAGCAATAGGAATTAATACCAGAAGAGAAGGTCCTTGCCTCTAGTATCTACTCTGTAAAAGAAAACATTTTAAATAGTTCCAGTCACACTTGAAACAAAGCCATTAACATTTGCTCCCTAAATCATTATAAATAAATGCATTATTCGAAGATTATTTATATTTCAGCTACATCCATTTTGTTCTCTTGAGCTAGGAAATATGACTAAGAGCGACAGAATAATTTACAAGTCACATACTTGTTTTAATTTTTTTCATTTTTTGTTTCATTTATGACACTTTCATAAGCACACTGCAGATTTCTTGACTTTGTTATTCATAATTATTTTAAAGCAATTTTACGCACATGTTGTGGCTTAGTCCCAGTCAGTTTTCCTGATGACATTGGATGTTCAGTATATACTCTACAGCTATTGAATATCCCATGTTTTTCTCTGCTTTCTGGTGGAAAAGGACTTCTGGCATGACTACCTGAGGATATCTAAAACAATTCAATTTCTTTACATTTACGCATATAGCTTTCAAATGCATCTTCTGAAAGCATTTGCGGCAGTGAGACCCGGTAACTTGTACATTCCCAGAAGGTGAGAACATAAGCAAAGCAAATTAAAGCAAAAAACTGAATAAATAAGTACAGAAAAAAGTTTGTATGTGTTTGCCACCTCTTTAGTCTAAGTGCCTGAAACAGGACTATGAGAGATACGACATACTACCAGTTTAAATACTTGCTTTCTCTTGCATTTGACAACACCTGCAGGTTTTTTGTAAGCTTTTTCCTTTTCTTTCTTTCTTTTTGCCTCCTGAGATATCTGAAAGAGGGGAAACCACACAGATGTCCACTGGAGCCCTTGATGGGCTGATAGGAACTTTTTTTGCCTCTACTCAGGTGTGATCCAAAGAATGAATATTAGCACAGCACAGGCACTGCGTACAGTCGAGGTTGGGATGCAAACCAGAACACTCCCCTGCCTGCAATCAGCAGGTGACAATTGCCCAAACCTCCCGGTTCAGATCTCCGGAACCAAAAGGGCGTTCATCCACTTGAAGCCCACATAGGCCTGTGCCTTGCTGACTCAAGATGCTTCTTTTTGAGACTACAGCTCATCCCAAGTTTGCTAACTATCACAAAGGGCAAGTTCATTTAGGAAATGGCGACACACAAGAAATTATCTTCCCTGCAAAATCTGTAGGGGCGATAGCAATCTAGAGTCCTGGCAAACGTTTCAGGTATGACCAGGTAAAACACAGCCAGCTGCAAAAGGCAGACAGTACGAGTTAACACTCCTCATGCCTGGAGAGCTGGAGGAGCACAGGGGCACGCTTCCCACTTTGGGCTGGTTAACCTTCCCATATATATATTGGTTATCCTTCCCAACCAATTGCCTAGGTTGGAAGGGACCTTTAAGATCATCTAGTCCAACCATCACCCTCTGACAAAAAAAAAAAAACAACCAAAAACCCCTCCCAAAAACCCCCAACACTAAACCAAATTCCCAAGCATCACGTCAACTCGTGTTTTGAATATCTCTAGGGATGGTGCCTCAACCCCCTCCCTGGGCAGCCCATTCCAATGTCTGATAACCCCTTCAGTGAAGAAATCTTTCCTAATACCCAACCTGAACCTCCCCTGGGGCAACTTGAGGCCATTTCCTCTTTTCCTATCGCCTGTGACTTGGGAGAAGAGACCGACCCCCGTGTCTCTACAACCTCCTCTCAGGTAGTTGTAGAGAGCAATAAGGTCTCCCCTCAGCCTCCTTTTCTCTAGACTGAACAACCCCAGCTCCCTCAAGCCTCTCCTCATAAGACTTGTGCTCTAGACCCCCCACCAGCTTCGTTACCCTTCTCTGTACCCACTCCAGCATCGTGTCACCATTGTACCTGCTACCTTTACCCATCAACACAAATTCAGAGGGACCATTCCAGTACTCCCTCGATGCCAGTTTTATCTCAGCATGTTGCTTCCTTGTCTCCCTGAGCCACAGATCCAGCTGGTGTCACTTAAACAAACCTGTCCCTCAGAGCCCCACCAGCCCAGCTGGCCCACAAGGCAACCGCTGACACCTGCAACGCTGCTGGCTGCTGCAGAGGATGCTGAGGCTGTCACAGGGGGTTTCACAGGGAGTCAAGCAAGAACCCAAGATGAACGAAGACCTAATTCAAGTGCAAGCATTTGTAACTGTAAAGAACAAAAGGTGTGATTATTAACGAGTATGCATGTGGTGTGGACTTTCAGCTGACTACTACTTGATGGTACAAGTCTTGTGCTCCCGATTAAGTGAAAGTGTGTGAAATGGGTCTGTCATGAATATCAACAGTGACACAAACCATGATGACAACCATATCTTAACAACTCTTCCCATTCTGCAATACCTCTTATTGCCATCTTGGTTGTGAATTCTCAGGGAAAAGAAAATTATTTATGGGAATCTGCCCAGAGACAGGAATGTTTTCTTCCCCTCCGTGTTTGAAAGGGTCCCCGGGTGTTGTCTGGAAATAGGCAGTCACCACAAATCACACAGAGATTGCTGCTTGCCATTCAACATGAGGGATCAGTATTTCTTGGAAGACCATGAAATGTTATCTCGTGATTGAGTGGGACACAAGGAGACTGGGAGGAGAAAAGAGAAGAGGAAACAGCTTGTGCCTGTGCTAGGGGAGTGAGAGAGGGAGAAGGAGAGCTGGAGAGGTGGGAGGTGTGCCCCCAGCCCACTCCTGCACCACGGGGCGGGAGAGGTCTCCTTTGGAATCACAGTTCCCACCCCTGCCTGGGCCACAGCTGGCTGTCCTATGCTGTGCCAGCCAGTGCTATGACAGCAGGGTGCCACAATCCTCCTGCCGAGCTGTTCCTTCCCCTGCACATGGCTCTCTGGGGCGAGAGGGAGGGGAGGAGTTAATGCCCTCAGCTTTTCCAGCTTGGGTAGGGGAAAAAACTTCTGCCAGCCACAGTCATGCTGAGCTCCTTCCCAACAGCCCTTGGGCTGTCTAGGAACTCCTTGCCTACCTGCAGGAGAGCAAAAGGAAGAGCACCCAGCCATGGGCTTCGTGAATAGGGAATGAAAGGAAAGGAGAGGTGCAGAAGTTGCCACTGCCACCTCCTCTGTGCAAATCCTCACTCACATGCACACCTGCCTTTAAAAAAAGTAATTAAGACTCCTATGTAATGTCACTGCCCTCTGTAATCTCAAATTAATATTTAATCACTCTTTTCTTCTTCCTATATGGAAACTCGTACCTTGCCTCAAACCCTGGCTAAGCTCTGCACTGCCAAAACACCAGCAATGCCCTACGTGTCTTTAATACAAACCATCACACCTGAGAGCTTAAATGCAAACCCTGTGTTATGCATGGCACAGAGTAAGATTATCTAGAGATGTAGATTGGCAAATCTTTGCTGACTAAAACGTACCCCAGAAAGAAGCTGATCTGGTGATCCCCAAACCTGTTCTTGTGTGCTGCCTCTGGACCACCATAATCACACAAGGACAACACAGAGGCACCTGCAGCAGAGAATTACAGACCAGGTGTTGGAGATAAGCTCGGTAGCAGGTTCTGACACACAAAGCAAGAGAGCCACACAGGTAAGAGAGAAGCTCAGGGTTAATGCTGCTTAGGCCAGCTAGATGGTTCCTCCAAGCTAGAATCACAAAACAGCATGATTGCTCAAAAAGTTCATCTTCCCCTCCAGCACTCTCATCAGCCTGTGCAAGCATCAGGATATTGTAGGCAATTGGGAGAAGGACAGAAGGTGAGGAAGGAGATGGCTACGCTGCCCAACCTCTCAGAAAATTTGTAAGGTTGTGGCCACTGCTGTCCTGCCACTACCACCCTTAGCTGCTCAACTTTCAGGGACACTGCTAAGCAGGACATGGGAAACAGGAGCATTTCCAAGCCTTGCTGCCTAGTACAAATCCCATCTCTGGGTTAAACCCAAGGATGGCAAGTTCTGCACTGGAGAAAGAGAAGTAACCAAGAACTGGAGCCACTGAGGTCAGCCATGATGAAACACTACATATGGTGGTAAAGTGTAGGCCACCACAAGAAGAAAGCACCTCCACCAGCAACCTTCTTTACCTGCATCCCCAGGAAGGGGAAGTTATTGCTGGACTTGATCTCCCTCTTATCAAGTCACTTGAGTCATGTTCCTGCCGAGAATGCAATGTACTATGTATACACAGCCACCCCTAGATGCACAAATAAGTCAAGAGACAATGGCTGTGGTTTTGAGGTGCCTGACTTTAGTAGGCTAGTTACAGTAGAATTATCCTTTTTTTAGGAATCTGATTATCACTGGAAGTCCAATGAGTTCAACCCTTCCCATAACACTGTTCTCTAGATGCACATATTTTGGCTGATGTAAAAGATGTGTTGATACAGGGAGGGTGTTAAAAAAAATAGTGGCCTTCACACAGCTGAGGTCAAGCTATGTTGGCACTTTGTCAAAATCAGTGGTGGAGCCAAGAGTTTTTAATGAGCCTGGAATGCATTACCTCATTTGTCATACCTGGATCACTTACTCATGCTGAGTCCAAAATAACCTTGGACCTTGTTGGCTGCTCAACAAACCATGTAAGTAAACAGTACTGTACTCATGCCTAAAACATGTACCTTTTTCTTGCTCGGTCCACATTACTTATTCTAGAGAACATCTAAGCAATTGTAATGCTCATGATCAAAGTTCTTGCCTCTTTCAGGCCTCTCCGATCTGCATAACTATTTCCTGATAGGACTTTTGATTCTGGTTTGCTGGTACTCCAGTTTCTCAGAAACACTTCAAAAGTGGGAGGAAGAAAAAAGAAAAATGGAAAGAAAAGGGAAGGACAGCCATTGCTGTATTTTGCTGAGGAACGTACTGGGATAGTTGCTCAGCATTGCTAATGCACCTACAACTTACACTGCCAGCCATGTTTTTGTGACCATGTTTCTGTCCTGTGGAAAGATGAAGGAAGGAACAGCAGCATTTTTGCCAACTGCAAGAATGTAACAACACAAAAAACACAACTAAGCTTGTAAAAATGTCCAGGGCCACCAGTAAGGACACGCCAGTTGACGATCTGGTTCTACATTTAGGGTTGGGCTCACACAGTCAGGTGAGCTCTAAACATGAGAGATGAGAGTGCACCAGAGGGAGATAATCACAAACCCAGGATTAAGATGGAGCACTGGAAGGTGCAAGAAGTTAATAAACAGGTATGTAATGTGGGTTCAAAAGAGAAGTGTGCTTGCATGAAGCAAGCTAGAGCACACCTGCTAAAATGTATCAACAGTCTCTCCTCCCTGTAGGACACCTCGCAGAACGTCTCCTCACAGAATCCTTTTGCACTGTGCCAGTCCTTCATACGTCTTCCAGTTTTCACACACACGCACAAAAGCTGAGATACCAGAATGCTTGGCCCTAAGCTGCAAAACCATCAGTAGATACAGAACAGACTAAGAGACTTTCCCTCTCAGGCAGGTGGAAACGCCAGGATGTGTCAGATCACAGAGCTATTCATGATTTAGGTGCCAAACAGAAGCTGGAGGTGGCATGCGGAGGTGCCTGGCCATCAAAGTCAAGGTGAGAAGAATGGTCCCAGATCTCCAGAAAATCCACGAACTGACCATGCCTGCTGGCAGGTGGCAAATAGCTGGTTGCTGAGGACACCCCTAAAGCAGCCTGGCAAAAGTTAGCTCTTGGCTGAAAAATATGCTTACATGTTGCACCTTTTAAAATGTAATGAATAGAAAGTTAACAGTTTTAATGGTTTTAACACTTACCCCTCTAGGGGGCTTCTGGCATTCTGCAATATCTGAAAGTTAAGAAAAGCATATTGCTATATTTAAGCATGGTTTCAACAACTGTTCAAAGGTTAGTTAATCTCACATACTGTTCTGGAGTCCCAGCTGCTTCCTTGATTTCCTCATCGCCTCCATCTCTTTGTTTTCTCTCCTTCACCTCATTCCATTTTCTGCATCCTGAATTCATGATCTTACATTTAATTTATTTTCCTTTCACCCCTGAAAGTTTATTTAAAAGCTTCTGCCTCATGGAAACAGGGTTCAAGAAGGAGGACCTGGGGCATTTATTGCCCAAGGCACACTGAGCAGAGCCGCTGAAGGGAAGCAAGTCACGACCAACCTAATATTGCATCAAAGGAAATTAAAGTGGCCAGAAAATAAAGCAAAACATCAGACTATGCTAAAAAAACCCCAGAACTTTGTTTGGAAACAACAGTATAAACTGAATTTGGGGAAACTCTCTACAGGATCTTAAGTATGCCTATAGAACTCAGGATGAGTACCTACCAAAAATTAAAGGTCTCATTGAGCTCTGGACGTCACACATCCCCTCCACAAACACGCACCTCTTGCTTACTCATGCTGCACATAAAACAATTTGAATATTTAAACTAGTTTTACTAGACTTTTTCTAAATGCAAACACTTGTTTATTCCTTTCTATAAAACCGAACATGCCAGACCTGACCTGGGAACTCTGGAGCACAACAGCAAACAACCTTGCAGGGAACACTAAGGATCCGCATTGCTTTCTAACCCACTGGGAGAAAGAGCGGACTTCTGTAGCCATTTCTGAAAGTTTTGTTTTGGAAATGAGATATCCCATGCTCCATGTGGGGAAAATCAATTTGCTACCTCTCTAAAGAAAACATTCCTCATTTGGAAATAAGTGAAACAGACACTTCCTTGTGTGGATTAATGTGGAGACATATGACTTGCTGCAGACTGTTGTTTTGACCCCCCTCCTGACCAGACAATCTCTGAAAAAAGCAAAAAGGTGGTATTTTTAATGGATTACAGTTCAGACTAGCATTGTTTTAATAGAAAAGTTAGAGGCATTGCAAATACCAGGTTGGTCAATTATGCCAAAAATTGAATGTTTTTCATTTCCATGGAATACAGGGACAAGATTCAGAACAAGGCTTGTAGTCTTATTTTTTCATGTCAGCATGGCTGGAAGTTAACACTTTTGCTTGATAAGGGCTTCTTTATGTCCTGCTGACTAATCTGTGTTTTAAAAAAAATGGAAGAAGGTTTGGGGTTTTTTTTGACAAAATCTATACATGTGTTAGAAATTATGAAGTGCAGTAAATTGAAAAGGGAAGCTGAAGACTTCAGAGAAAAATCTATGCCTGACAAATATGTGACATTCAAGTAGACCTTAAAGCACATTAAAATAGTAATAATAAAAAAATCCAGTGTACGCCTATTACTGGCTACAGATGACAGGATTGTTATTAATGATTCAAAAAGAAGCAGAGGTGTTTGGTAAATATTTGTTCCGTATTTGCAAAGAAGCCAGATGATATGCTTGCAAAAGAACATAATTAAAGCCAGTCAATTGACTTGGTTTTACAGAAACCAGATCTTAAAACAACAGAAAAGAAAAACAAACATAGCACCTTATTTCATACTTTGAAACTATAAGCTTGGTTAGGGAAACTAGCTACATGCATGGAACTTACCTGCATTTCAGCAAGACAGCTGATTTAATACTAGATAACACTTCGATTAAAAAACAGCACTACATAATTTCATTCAAGCATATATTAAACGGATTAAGAATGGGCTAAACGATAGAGCTAAAAGCAGGCATCAGCAAGGAATTTCTATCCAATGAAAATATTTCTGGTGGGATTCCACAGGGGTTGCTCTTTGCCTTGCTAGTATTCAACATTTTCTTCAGTGAAATAAATACAAGGTCCCTGACAGCAACATTCACACCGACACAAGGACTTGTACAGTTCTAACACTGAGTCATACAAACGAGTCATCAGAAGGAAGGATGGACCATACAAACATAATGCTCTTCAGCAGAGCTCCAGCACGAGACCTGTGAGCAAGGACTACAAGTCCTACTGACCAAGCCACGGGTGACACTTCACAGGTCACCCCCCACTGGAAATTCAACATACCCTGCTAGGAAGATGCTGCGGCCTTCAAGGGGGAGGCCTGAATAACTCAAGCTGGACTGGGTTTGAGCAAAAATGACTAAGAAGTGACTTCATCAGGTAATGTGAGTGCCTCAAAGGTGAGAAAAAGCTGGTGCTGTGAAGTGAGGAGGCATCACCAGGCCTGCTGAGGCACTGCAGTCCACACACGTCACCTAACGCCAGTGCACAGAGACACGCGTATCACCAGCCCTCAGAAGACCTTTCAGGAAAAGCCCGAGCCAGGCACAAGCTGGTGTGCACAGTGCAGGAAGAAATGCATGCCATTTGGAGGGTCTCTTGTCAAGCCATGGGACTGGAGCCGAGTGTCCCCCCTCAGCCCCGGGAGGGCCGGGTCCGGGCTGCTGCCGGGAGACCCTCGGCGCTGCGGGCGGCCGCAGCAGCCTGGCTGGCTGCAGGGAGGAGGCCTCCAGCTGTCTGGCTGTGGGCCTCGCTCAAACAGCTGTTTCCCTTCTCCTTCAGAAAAAAAGGTGGTGAACTGGATGAAAGCATTTGCCGGTAATTTTGGCCGATGAGCCACTACTTGGGGTTCATACCAGATTAGATGACTCAGTGGTTCTTCTGGTGAGAAACTGGATGACTACAGGATCAAACAGAGCGAAGTACTGTGCTGCGCAGGACGAGGAACATGAAGAGCTGTAGCCTTGATTCAGCAAAGTACATGCCTAACTTGTAAAGACCTGGAGCATGCAAAGACCTCTGATGACCTCACTGGGGCTACTCATCTTTGAGGCCGAGCCCGTGTTAAGCATGGAACAGGACCAAGCCAGTATGACTCTCTCTGTCACTAATGAGAAAGAAGCATTCAGGCCCTGCACAAAGAAATCGTCATATCTCATCACAAAACACCACGTGCTCGGGCAGCATCACAGGATCAGACATGGGTTCATCAAGTCTCCCTTTCCTTCAGAAATCTGCAGTCGATCTCCAGCCTCCAAGGCCTCTGCCCCCGAAGGTCACCTCCTGGGAAGCTGCACCCGGCGGACAGGGGCTTTGCTTTCTGTAGGAGGGTCACAGCAGGGCTCAAGAAGTGCATGTCTGACTTCTCAGAATAGTCCGGGTTAAAAAAAAAAATAAAAAAGGAAAAAGAATAAAGGAAAAAAAAAAAAGCAAAGAGAGGAAAGAGTGAGCAGGCACAAACAGATTACGTAAGACAAAAGCAGCACAAATGCGGCAGCGAGAGGTGACAATGCCCAGCAAACCCATGCAAGTCAGCCCGTCTCATCAAAACTCAGCACAACACCCAAGGCAGGCTCCCTATTAGAGGCTTCAGAAAACAAAAAGGCAAATAAGAGCACACAGTAAATCCTAAGGCGGCTTTCCTAGCAATATTTCCTTTTCTCTTCAGTAAAAGCCAGCATTTGTGAAACTGCTGTCTAGCCGAGTCAGCAGTACCCAATGGAGACGTGACCTACATACCTCGGAAATACAATAGATACGTAGCCAGTCGCATCCACGTAGATAGGCAGATGAGATGGGCTAATTTATTGGTAAAGGATGGACACTGTGCACGAACCTAAACAGGCAAAAATTCATGCAAAAAGCATAAAATGTATGGTTTCCTGAGACCTTCCTTTTGGGAATGACAACAGCAGGTAGGAAGCTATGATCATCCAGTTGTGCACAACGTGAAAATAACAAATATCTTACTTAAATCGCTTGCATTTCTGATTTGTAATTGATTGTGTAAGAAAAAAAAAAAAGTGCAACAATACTTAATTTTCTTTCATTTTTTTTCTTTACACTTGATCATTGCACTGGGAAATAATAAAAATTTGTTAGGCATAATCAACCTGCACGAAGTACAGTGACGTGCAGAAACTAGGGAGTAAGCCCCCACCTCAATGCCTACATTCAGCAGCCACCATCGTGAGGACTACACGATGTCTTAGATGGAGACAGGAGCAGCAGCCTTAGCCTAAGCCTGGCTCCCACTCACATCTCCAGGTCATCACCAACTTCACCAGCAGCAGTTGGCTTGCAGGGTGCCCCATCGCAGGACATGCAGCCATGAAGGGGTTCAGGGGTCCCTCTGCTTCCACAAAGAGCTCGGGACAAAGCCCTCACACCCCTGGGGACCTGCATGCACCTGAGACAGTGCTTTAACACCGGGACGCGGAGGTGATGGGCTCTGTGTTGCTGAGCAAAGGTGAGACCTGCACTTTTTCACCAGTACAACCCAGCAGTGGTAACCCTGGTAACTTTGTCAGGCTGTGTACAAGTAGAGAAAGGGAATTCCTATAACCACCAAAGCACCTGAAAAACAGTGGGTTTAAAGTCCTGATGGTAAGATGAGATGTGCCCAGGTTTAAAGGAGTGCAAACCTTGGGAACTCAGTGTAATCGTCCCAAACATCAACACAAAAAGAATTGAGCCCATATCTGTGATACAGCCCCAGTAAATCTCTAGCACTCAGAAAAATCCAAATAAAACCGAGCTGTATTCATTAATTTATCTGAGCAGGGCAGGGTTTAAACTAAATATGAAACCGGTTGTGCAATACTCTTTCGTAGTCAATACTGGTTCTTAGGAAATTATTTGAGTGAATTAAGTGGAAGGACTATTAAACAATTTACACACTTCCTTGTGTTTCAGATGTCTAATTATAGCCGTGTTTGTCTTTCCCCGCAGAACTGTTGTATACCACATGGTATGCATATTTCAGCATCCAGCATTATTAACTCATGACCGACTGTCAGTTGATCATTATCTAACACATGGGGTCTGCAAAAAAAGCCTTATTTGGGCAAAAGCAGGCTTCTGACCTGCTCTCGCTGTATTTTCCCCCAGAAGAACTTCAGTTGGATTATTATTTGCTGTCAATGGAAACCCAGAGGTTACATATGTGAAATCTGCAGACAGGAAAATAAATCCTTACCGAGTTTAAACACTTAGTTGATATTAAAACCATTTCCAGCCTGGTTAAGTTTAAAGAAAACTCTCAGTTGCCCTCTAGTGTCACCCGGCCGCCATGCCAGGCAGCCCGCCTGCCGCTCGCTGCAGCCAAGGTCACCAAAATTTAACCTGTTTTCATGCGATGAGGTTTACTACGGGTGTAATATTTCATTTAAAAGGGTGAGGGGGTATGCTTTTCCCTCCTGGAAATTTGAGGGCTTGGGCCCCTGGCAGCCCAGAGCCTGCGTGATGTTCAGCGCTGTAATTGCGGCGTATGACACATGGGTTTTATGAGCGAGAATCTCTGAAATCACTCTGCGCGCTGCACTCCATAAAGTTCATTCATAACTAAAAATAGACTAATGTACAAACTGATTTAGCATTATACTGAAGCGAAGGAACATAGGGAGTCTGCAGAATTCCCTAATATGGAAGAGAAGCTGAGTTTTCAAAAGCAGCAGTTTATTTGTTTCTGAAAATGGACAACATATGTAAAAGATTTAATATATAGAACCAGGTGTATATATAGCATCGATCTTCATATGTGCCCATTTTCGTTCTATATAAAGACTTTATACAGCCTGAAACTATAAATTTAATAATAGATTACTAAATTAAGTCTGCACAATCACTTCATAAAAAAAAATCATTTCAATTTAAAATACAGCTGTAGGGGTTTGGACAATTTCCTGCATAATAGAGGCCCATCCCTGAAATGTAAATAACACCGGTATTAAAACAAGTCAATCAGGCACATCAGGAAAAAAAAAAAAAGGTACATGAAAACATAAATGCATTTTCCAGCCTATCCTAAGTAAGGACGCCAAACCTTTATTTTATTCGATTGCTGCTTTGATAAATCACTACTGCTTCAGCTGGCTTTTTTTTTTTTTAAATCTTTTTCTTTTTTTTTTTTTCCAAATGTTCTGTTTTTCCTAAGAGAAATCCAGGGCTGGGTAAGTCTTAACATTTTGAATACACCAAACCATCAGGGTTTTGCAATAAGAATTATTCACTTCTTTCCTGTATAATGTCAGCATTCTTAAAATACTGTTACTATAAAATTAAACAGTGTGCTCTTCAGAAATGCATGACGTTGCCTGCTCCGTTTTTTTCAACTGTAATTGTGCAATTTAAAAATTCTCTTATTTCTCAATGCCTTTTCCCCAAACAAGTACCTTTGATAGTTATAAGATTTCAAAAACAAGTTAGACTTTTTTTTTTTTTTTAAACTTCCAGGCCACCTGTAATAGTATTGACAGATTAGACAGTAAAAATGGCAAACATTACTTTATTTGGTATATATCCCAAGTCAATTACAAGGCTTTCTCATCTTAATTTGACAAGACTGAAATATCACAAGAAGTGCATATGGCAATAGAGAAAATATAATCAGGGAAAAGGCAAAATGAACATTTGAGAAGACAAATTATTTGATTTGCATAAGCAGATATTTGTAAGGCATCTCCTTTCTCCACCACCTGAATAGAACTTTCCAGTTGCTCTCACAGCGTAGCTCACAAGCGCAGTAATTGCCCTTTCTACTCCAAAGTGCTGTCCCTGCAGGTGACAGGAGGCTTTTGCCAGCAGCTGTGGGGCTGGGGACCACCTAGTGATGCTGTGGGGCACCACACTCCTGGCAACCAAACACCCTGGCTCACAAGTCGCAAGAAGCCTGTAGGGTTTTCCCCCCCGACTCCCAAGCCAGGGGGACATAACAAGCCCAGCAGTGGGGAGCAGGGGCTGGGGAGTAACTTTAATACTGACCTATATTAATTAATTCATCCCCCCCTGCAATAGGGACACAACTGGTTGCAAAGCCCAACATCACCTACCTGTTTCAGGGCACACCTGTATCCCAGTGGAAGGGTGGGAGCCCTGGCAAGCCATTGTCCCCCTTGCCTGCAGACAGGTCTCTTGTGCCATGCTTCTCTAGTTCTGCACAATACCTGATGGATGATGTGCTCTGTGGGATTAGGCTGGTGGAAGACTGTGGGAGGTTCAGAAGGTTCAAAAACTTATTTTCTCTACCTCATGAAATATACAGCAAGAATTTCATTGACTAATCCTGGTCAGTCCCATCCTGATAGCATCTGGAAGGGCTTTCACATTGTACGGGAATCCTCATCCTCATTTCCAACAAAGGGATTGCTCCACTCCCAAATTCACTCAATCTGCCTGCTGCTGGATCTAGATTTTTCCTAGAAGCCTCCTCACCAGCCATGACCTGATGCTGCTTTGTTTAGGAAACCTGGCAAAATGATGTGAGTGGCCAAACCTTCTGTATATCTAATTTTAAACAGATAAAAGTAGCACCAAGACGAATCAGCACCTCTCCTGCATTTCCAAGTACACTATTAAGCAGACTTGGACTTCACCTAAGGTGAATATGAAGATTCATTGTCCCAAGAGATAAATATTGACTGAGGAAAAGCAAAGGTCAAATTGGTCAATATTTACTCAAGAAACTCTAAATCTTGATGCAGTGTAACGTACACTCTGAATGTCTTCATCATCTGACTCTGGAGATCTTTTCATTATGACTAAGGATTTCAGAAGTGTAATCTTCTTCCTTCTAAAATTCATACTTAAAACCTCACGCACACCTACTGCAAATAGGAAGCTTTCCATGCTTATGCCTTCAGAAAAAGGAGATGTGCTGTTTTGCAAATGCTATCTGCCCAGTCTGCATGCCAAAACTCAGTAGCTCTGACCTCCAAAGACATGAACAATAAAAACTTTCTGACTCATCACATGATGGTATTTCAGACTACCACGAACAGGAATTTCTTCTTTGGTAAGGATTAATGCACTCCCTTCTCCCTCCGTCTCAAATATCTGTAAATTAAGGCTGAAATTTTATCTCAAGCTTCTATTTCACACAAGGAATTACTTTGAGACAATGTCAATCAAAAGCTTTGGGGGAGTTACAGTCCTGTTATTTACTGTGGCAAGTATGTTAGTCCTATTATTTATCTACAGTTTAAAGCCTACTGCCTGATTTCTGAAGGTCTCCTACCATGGTATTTTTGTCTGAAGCCACAGCGCTATGGACTCTTCTTTCCACAGAACAGCAATGAAAACAAAAATTCCGGGAAATTTATAAAGGCTGATTTTTCTGAAGATGCATGAGGAAGACACGACACTCGAATCCTCTGGAGCTTCAATAAGCTTATCCCTTGGATTCCCCCCAGCACCTTCACACAGCCACTCAATGATCAAGAAGGCACCAACCCTCCTACTCCTCTGTTCATTCAAACGCTCTAGCATGGCGGGCGAAATCCTATTTCTAACCTTTGTCTTCACTAAACACTCAAACATAGCACAGATTTGTTGCAATCACCATGGAGATAGTTGGTTTCAAATTAGGCACAAACCGTTTGTTTCCTTTGCTATTTTTATTATGTTTTGAGCCTATTATGCTCCTCCCACCCTGCCCTTTCTTTATCTTTACTGGCAAATGAGAAAAATCTGACTTCAGTGGGAAGTCAAATCCTAGCCACAGCCACTCCTGAACTCAGTGGGGGATGGTGGTGATCCCCTCTTCTCAACTGCCTTCCCTCGCTGGTTGACAACCAAAAAGCCTGCACGAGGCCAGGCTCCGCAGATGAGATGATGACACAGAATGTGCAAATGAAGCCCCTGTTAGCTGGAAGAAAAATGTGAGCCTTGCTCTTCGCAATTTCATAGTTAGGCCTACTAGAGTTGGAGGAATTAATTTATTCTCTGCAAGAAGGAATAAGAGGTAGGCTTCAGTCTCACATCTACAATGGCATGAACAAACCACCAAGGGCTGGCACGAGAGAAATGGCGTTACCTTGGCGTAACAAAGAAGAGTGGGGATGGGGCTGTATGGTGAAGGGGGGCGACAAGCCAGCGCCTGGCATGAGGAACTGAGGAGCAGGAGGACCGAACCAACAGGGAGTGGGGAACCCAGACTTCTGGGCTGTTTGGATTATACACA
This sequence comes from Calidris pugnax, assembly GCF_001431845.1. Lineage (NCBI taxonomy): Eukaryota > Metazoa > Chordata > Aves > Charadriiformes > Scolopacidae > Calidris > Calidris pugnax. The sequence continues at coordinate 5,839,201 of NW_015090828.1, read as the reverse complement.
GAAAGCAAATAAAATCAGCTCCACGAAGCCAGGTGCAAGCATCGCTCTTCCACTGGGCAACACCTGGGCTACTGCAGCTACTGAGCACCCTCTCCCCATGGAAAGGCTGACCTGCACCTCCAAAAGCAAGGAGGAGTTGTTACTTGACTCCCAAAGATGTGAAGTCTCTTAACAGAAGTTCCTTTGGTGGCGCAGAAAAAGACACAAGGACCGATAGTGCTGAATGTGGGTTTCCCACAGCCCAAGTCAATGGGCTCCCTGTGCCAAAAATGCAGCAGGCTGGGATCTGACAGTCCCAACGATGCATATGCCAACGCAAGCCTTTCCCACAGCTCTGTGACAGGTACGTCGCTGCCTTTAAAACGGCATCAAGCCTCCACTAAAACATCCCTCTGCTTCTGGAATCATACGCAATCCATAATGCGGATCTTAAGTTTAAATTCGAAGACCAATTAAAAAAAATAAAAATCAATGAAATGCTTTTATGAAACAGGAGATTGATCTGCAGCTTAAAACTTCCAGTAATGTAATATTTTAGAACTTTAATAAATAATGCTTTTATCTTGATTGCAAAATAATACCCTGCCATGAAAATACAGAGCAGAGGTAGGAAACTGTTCAACACGAATTAAAATGTCACACTTTGCACAGAACGGAGCATTACAATTATTGGTGAAACACATTTTTCAAACTTGTTAACACAAAATTAACAATTACATACATCACTTAATTCTATAAGTGCATATCTCTCGAAGTACCCATTAGCTAACCATGCCTAGTTCAGTTTTAATATACATGCAGGCTTTGCAGCACAGAGGGGATGTAACTATGCAAGCGCTGGCACAGTAAACCCTGAAATGGCAAGTGCTATTAAATTGAGATGCAATCACGTTGAAAGGGAAACATTAACAAACAGCAGACAATTGAGAAGAAAATACAGGGCGCTTGTGTTCTAATACATGTGCTTCAAAACCTTATATAACTATTCATTGTCTAGTTCATCTGGCCAGGGGCCCAGTTTGCTCTATGCTATGCTATACTAATTTTATAATAATAAACTGTTACACAAGCTTTATGCAGTCATGCATACGAAGAGGTTGTGGAAGACATTACATTTTATTATCTTTCTAGCAAAGACACCATCTTGAAATTAAACATAGCCTGGTAGAAGTACATATGAGTTTAAAAAAAAATAATAAAAGAAAACAAACACGAGTATATCATTAAAAACAAAACAAACAAACAAAAAGAAATAAAAAATCCTTTCAAAAAGGCTCTTTTCCTCCTCTGAATATCACCTTCACATTATGCATGACAGATGAATACCACTAATCCCATAATACAATGCAAGAATCTGCATGTTCCTGGACTGTGTTCTTTTGAAGACAATCAGTGATTTTTGGAAACACATGCTTGCTTTTTTTTTTTTTAAATACACCTTCTTTTCGTAAAAACAAGGCAAAATGGTTTACAAAGCCAAAAGGAATGCGTGAAATAGCTGGGGTTTAAAAACCCTTTATGTTATTTGCTGCTTTAGCATGAACCAACATGAACCACTGAGATGCTTCAGTTAAGATTTATCTGAACCACAAGACATTTGTAGGATAGCAGTTGGAAAACACGGGGATAAGAGAGACAGGGCACAAAAGCATATACAGTACAAACCAGATGCGATCCAGAAAAGTCATTTCATATTCCACATTTGTCCATGGAATTGTCTGAGAATTTTCTGCTGAACATTATTTCCAGGTTTATCACAGCGGTTCAAAACTGGCTATATTTAGTCACTGACCAGTGCCAGAAAGCACTACCAGACTATAGGATCATGGCATATTTTAAGTTTGATATCTCATCTACCATCAAGGCCAGAAATAAATGCCTTTTATAATCAGAAAGAGTAAAAGCCTCAGACCTCCAAGATACATAAGGGATTTTTTTCAGCTCTAAGTCATGAGATATCAACCTCAAAAATCACATTATTCTGATTACCATTGTGCGTTTGCTACTTCCCAATCACCCTCTACATATTTTGATTTCAACATTTTAACATCTAATCTAAAAAAACCCCAGTAAAGCTAGTGAACCAATGTTTTATGTGGGGCCCCTGAAGCACTTCCCCATGAAAATACCATCACCACATACCAAAAGCAAAGAGTCAGCAGTCAAGTGGCACTGAAGTCAATGGGTGTATGAGCAAACCCCAAAAAGCTTTAATGCCAGATTCCAATCTAAACCATATCGCTGTCAATCCCAAGTAATTGACTCCTGTGGATTTACATGAGTGGAAAGAAGATCATAATCTTACTCTTAACCTTTACCTTTGAAATAGAGATGGTCATAAATCCGATTTTTCTATCCAACAGGAAAATGCCAGAATTTCATCATTTTCTTCAAATCGGGGCAGGCAGTCAAAAACATTTTGAGCAACACTAATGGGCAACTATCAGGCTCTTTAATTTTAATGTGTCTGATGAAAAGAAACTGGCTGAAAATACTTCTACAGATCAAAACACTTTTGTCTCAAATGGTTTTGACATTAAATTGAGTCCCACCAAACTGTGGGTCCCAGGGCCCTGTGCTCCCACACTCCACCAGTTGAGCGCCGAGCCCTGAGTGTCCTGAGCTGCTGCGATGGTACAACCACTGGGGAGACTGGGGAGCAGCACCAGACCTCATCTGGAGAAAGGGACAGGCACAGGACATGGCCACACAAGCACCACTGTGGCAAAGTTGTCCCCAAGAGTATGTAAACCCAGCATGATAAAGTTCGGTCCTTCCAACCCTAGACCAAGCATTTCATTTCAACCTAAAAAAAAAAAAAAAAAAAAAAAAAGTGCAATAAAGACCAAAATCCAAACAGACACATAGTGGCTGTGAGGTGTTACTGTGGAAAAGATTTCCATTTTACTCAAATGGCATATTCCACTGCTAAAAAAGTCATCAAGGACTTGACTCAGAAGAGTGAGAAAACCTCCTGCAAAATAAAAGTTCTGCCAGAACTAAAACGCAAAACAAGAAGAAGTGGGAACCAGGTGGCAATGAAAGAGAAAGGATGAAGCCAAGACCCATGCCCAAAAACCTCCACCAAAGGAACTTTACCCATTCTCTAGCTGCAGATGGAATACAACACCAGAGGGCAAAACTTTCCCTCATCCATTAAGGAGTGTTTGTTGCCTTTCCCTAATTTAACCATTGTTACTTTGTTTCGGTCTAGGATTCTGAAACTAAGGAAGCCCAACCAACTGCAACCTCCTGCAACTGCTTCTGGCTGCGCGACCGGTCTCATCTCCACATCTGACTGACGTGCAAGTTGGAGCTCGTATTCGCTACTTCTGGATTGCCCGATTTTCATGGATATTCATGCTTAGACCCCAACAGTCAGTGCCACCCTGATGCCTTCTCCAGCTCACCTGAAATGGGGGCTGATGTTTCTGCTCATTCATCTCGGCTTCCTTTGCTCTCCCGAATATTTCTGATGGTTGCTAGGCAACTATTGTTGAATACATGCATGAGGCATTAATTGTCTGAGCACTTTAAAAGAGGAAAATTCTTTAAAACTGAGGACACTGCCATACCAAAAATAGGATATTTCCTTTATGAAGGGCAACACTCGTGGCTGGGAATGTTGGTGGCTACAGCATGTCAGAGGCCAGATGAGTCACAGACATTACTCACATGCAGCGCAGCACAAAAGAAGCGTCTTAGAAGACCTGACTTTATTATAAAGTTTTATTTTAAATGAAGTGCTTCAGATCTAGTTTTATCTCCTGACTGCTGTCATTGGGATATCATAGAGCACATTTTCATGAAATTAATGGCATTAATGGGTCCAGCTGCTGTTACACGGTGTTAGAACTTATCAAGTGTATCAATTCACTACCTTCTAAACCCAAAATGGCACTGGCAAGTACTCCTCTTCGCCACACTTCAAAGAGATACTATAGTCTCACTGCTGATCCTAAGTGCTTTGTGCTCCTTACCCATAAATGTGGATTTCATTTTATAGGGTCTTTTTTTCCAAAATACATTCCAATGTCATGATCAAGCTCTAAAGACAGTAAACACAGACTTCCATAAATTGACTTAAGCTTCTAAACTAAACAACTGCAAGGATTTGCAGCTAGGTAATTTTTGGGTTGTTTTTTTCTTTTTGTTTTATAACAAACCCATCTCTACCATAACTAAACATTCACAATGTACATGTATTCATCTTAATTACAGGCTGCCTTTCAAAATACCAATACCAAAAAAACCCTGAAGAACCATCATGTTTTTGGCAAATCAGTCAAAAGATTATGGTTCACTGCAAAATCGGGATGCTATAAAAGAATGAGGGCAACTATACTGCTAATTTTGAACATGGTATTCTGAGCTAAGAGCTGCTAAAGACCCTGGGAATAATCTTTTCCATTTTTCAAAATTGCGCTCTACCTCTGTGAAAGTATTGTAATAGGACACAGGCTCATCTCAGCAAAGTCCAGCTGAGGTTTGTAAGGCTTTAAGATGACTTATTTAATCAACGAAGTGAGAAGTAGAATCATCAACACCTACTTAAAGTAAACGTGCCACCCCACAGTAAAGAACCGTTTTCACTGGGAGTTTAACTTCTACTAGAGTTGCAAATCCACATTTTGGTGAACACACAGGAGGATGATGACAGAGCTGGAAGGTTGCACAGTACCTCTCTGTTGAAGCAGCAGCATTTGCGAATGTCACCCGTGTTAGCAGGATGATCACCATTACCCTTTTCACATATTCCCTTACCCTTTCTGTGGGCAGAAACTGCTGATTTCAAATAAAATCCTCCTCTTCTATTACTCACTTGTTGCTAACACCTGCTTTTTAATTAACATGCTCTTTAAAGCTATTACACAAAAAGGTAAGGTGACTGGAGACATCTGTGAAGGACCCATCAGGGAAGACTCATGAAGTCAGTCCAGTAAGTCTGTAGATGATCTCGCAGTGTGCTGCTGCACATTTAAATTAGATGCTATTGAGTTACATTTTCCATACTTCAACTGAGGAGACAGCCCTTTGTAGATGTTACTGATGTGGCCTAAAATGGACCAGCTCCCATTCTCCCTGAGCAGATATCCCCAACAGAGAACAGACAAGGGACTGATGAGCCCCCAGAGACCACAGCAGAGGAGCACTCTGCCCAGCTGGGGCTTTGAGACAGGCAACTGATCCTTGTGGATGGAGACTGATAAGGAGAACAAAGAGGATGTGGGGTATCAACAGCCACCAAGGTGGACCAGTGAAGACAGTGCCATTTAGCTTGTAACACACCAGCTTCCTGCATAACCCTGTTCCTCAGCCGCTGGTCTACAGAGAAGATTCAAATCTTTGCCTTGTCTACTTAAAGCGTGTAAGCAAGTTTTAGGAAGGTCTGCTTTATTGTATAATAGACACAAAACCCAGCACAAGGTAGCCTTTGCTGGCCTAGATGCTATAAATGACATGTATTAATACAGTAATTTTTTAAGGCCAGAAGGAATTGTCTACTTTCTACTGTCTATATAATGTCAGAGTAACCACTGGATGAAGACAGTATCTCTTGTGTGAGTAAGGACCATGTCTTTTGGAAAGAAGTCTTGATTTAAAAGATTCAAGTAACAAAGAATCTGTGTTACTCCCAGCTAAGTTGTTCCCATGGTTAATTACCCCTAGCTGCTAGATAATTGTGCCTTAGTTTCAGCATTAATTTATCTGCTTCCACTTTGAAGCACAGAGTCCTGCTATGTGTCTGGTTGCCAAATTACAAGAGGCCTCTACCACCACAGGTCTTCTCCTCAGGGAGGTACTAAGAGACTGTGATTAGGTCTCTTCTTAGTCTTCTCCTCCATACACTAAATGGCTTGACATTCTTTAGTCTTGCATTTGAAGGCAAGAGTTTTCCGTGCCATGAATTGTTCCTTGGGTCCCTCCTTAAGCCTATCCAGTATTTCAATGTGACGTGCAAAGCACAAGGATCAGAATTGGGCACAAAGGTGAAAGGGGGGAAAAAAATCTCTCTAATGAAGCCTTTCTGCTCTTCCATGTTCCTCTGCAGCCCATAGTTCAGAATAATATATTTGAGTATTAGTGCAGTTATCCCATGAAATTGTATCACCCTTTTTGCAGAAAACCATTATCATTTGAATGACTTACCAAAAATGTTAGCTCTTAGGGGGTTTGATAATGATTTCCTCTAGCATTATATGCAGCACTAGTAACACCTCCCTATTTCTTCTCGCTATTCCCCTGCTTATTCATCTAAGAACCAGGTTTGCTCTCCTGCTCTAGTCAATTGGTTATCTATCATTACTCTCAAGTAATTTATGGCATTAAGACCAACACAGCAGGCCTGAGGCACAAGGAAATACTTGTCTGATCACTAAAAGACCAAGATACAGCTATATATAAGACAAGGCCCAAACTTCAGCTGAAATGTAAGCTCTCACTACTTCACTGGCCTTTGGTCCGTAATGAACAATAAATCAATTAAAGCATATTACAAAGTCCTAACTGCCAATGATAAACCTACCAAAAAAAACCAACAGGTTTTTTTTGTAATTTTATTTGCCTTCTTATTCAGTATTTGTACATAAAAAGAAAATAGTCCTATGAAGAAACTACCAGTATCCAGTGGCTATGGCTGGGTAGATGGATGCTTATACCATAACACACTAGTACCTTCTCCAGTGGATGGAAACAAAAAGGGATTGCTGAGGTCTCTTTAGCTGTTTGAGCAAATGATAAACTAATTCACATATTGTCTGTGATCTGTCTGTCAGGTTTATGAAGATGCTGACAGGTAAGGAGAACTTACTCAAACAACACTGTTGTCAATAGAAGTGAAAACCTCTCCTCTGGATCACTCTTAATGCCCTCACTTGATTTCAGACAGAGAAAACTACATCAAGAATTTTAATGCCCTATTTTCCCTCTTTTGCAATTTGATTTAAAAACAATTTCACAAAGACCCAGCCACGTGGAATTTAAATTCCACAGAAGTCTCACCCACCAGTAATTACTACTGCAGTGTTTAAAATTTTAAAAGAAAACAAACCCAAACCCGAACAAAACACTATTTTTCAATTAATTTTCTTCCTCTGATTTCTCTCCACATTGCATCATCTCCCAATTACTGTGATTTTGCTGAGTGTGCCAGTTTCTTAAAGACACAGCTATAAAATGTATGGACTAATTGTTGAGCAGAACTGAAGAGCTATTAAAACTGCAATAGTACAGCACTTCCAATGGTAGTCTATTATTTCTACATGATTGGTTTTGTACAGTCCAACTCATGCAGTGAAACTCTTAGATAAATTAACTCCTTCGTTTTGACATAAACATCAAAGGCAGAATTAAAGGAGAATGAACATTATTTTCTGCTGCTATTTTAGCCATGGTGTTCATAACACCCATGCATGTTCCTGGAAAGTTAAAAATTATTTAAATTGAGAAAGCCATTTGCTGTTTTATCAAGTCTGTAATACCTAAAATTTGGCTCCAGAATTATCTCATTTTCCCATTTCATGTTTCCCTGTCTACATGGCAGAGAATGTTTACAGAAATTTATAACTATAATATACAATTCAGTCATTTCTAAACAGCTCTATAAGAGTAACTCTGAAATGTACACATTTTAAAGATTACTTAGTGAACACCAAACCCTTTCCCAGCTGTTTTAAATTTTGAATTTCCCAATAAATGAATAACATACTAAAAAAGCAAACAAGATCTGACATTATTTAGTCTAAGTTTCTAAAATGGCATAACATCTGTAGCTAAAAACAATTTTGAATAACTATATTTAACTAGAGCAGTATTCTATTATTCATAGCTCATTTTCCTTGCAGACTAGGGGACTTAATGTGGTGTTCAAACATTTCAAACATTTCTTTTAATTGTTTAGTCCTTCCACAGCCAAACTGCAGCAAAAAAAAAAAGGGGGGGGGAAATCTTCACTCATATCTTTTATATATATTCATGTGACCAACTCATGATCTCAGTTAAGTGCCACAACCCTTCATTAACACACATCACAGCCCCCCAGTCAGCACTGTGAGCTTTGAAACCACGCCAGGAGCAGGGGCTCAACAAATGGCACTTTGACCTTTTCACTACTAACTTCAATCTTTATTAAAATCTCCAAGTCGTCAGCTCTGTCTCCCTCTTTTACCATCTTTTATCTGCTGCCGAAATACCTAATATTCATTCATTAAACGGAAAAGTTTCCTACATTCTTACGTAATGATAGATTCCCCTTTCACTTGCAATCGGCTTGTGAAATGCCTTTGATTAAAAAAGAGAACAAAATGCCCCCTCCCCCCACTAAACAACTCTAAATTCAGATTGCTCACTCATTTCCAGGGAAATCAAGCATGCTCCCTAATATTAAAAAAAAATAAATCTCATGGCATTCAGGCAAGTTTAGCTGCATCTTATGTTCCTCCTATTAAAATCCAACTTAGCAACACACAAAATGCTTGCCAAGCTCTTTGCTTGCATTTTTGATTTCACGTTTGCATCTTCACATCTTCAGCCTGAGCATTTGTGGGGAGATAGAGACTGATTTTTTTGCCCAGCAGGGTTTCCGTTCTCTACAATAGAGTCACCAAAACCAGTAGTCCCATGGAGTAAAATGTAACTAGAGACAAATAGAGGCTTTGATCATTTTTATGGTGCTCAAACATAGATGGAAGGGAGAGAAATCATGCTTTTTTTTTTTTTTTGCCTAGCAGTAATTAACTAACTACACATTAAGAACAAAAATCAGAAAAAGTTCACAAGTCATTTATGTGTTTTCATTTTTTGTAAACTTTCTGGCACACCCTATATGCTTCATTTCTTGCTTTAAATAAGTAAGTACTGGAAAATATGCATAGCATTTGGAACCAAGGCTAATGACATATTAATTCAAAGTTTGCTTTGTGTAAGTTTGCATTTTCCAGATTTGAAATGAAACTTCAAGGAAACCTAAAACTTGCCTACAACCTTTAATTTATACCTCCCTTCACCCAGGGATTATCTAGAAGGTATAAGCTATTCATTTAAGCAGCACAGTGAAGTATCATCATTAGGTGGCTTAGTTGCCTGGGATACTACTATCAGCCTGACCAGTAGGGAACCTGGGAAGCGTGAGCTCTGAAGGGGGGAAAAGTAAACAAAGTAATGAGTAACAGTTACAGCTCCTTAAAATGTGTACATTAACCTCGGTATTGGGAAACTATTTGCTTTTTAGAGGCAGCACCCTCTGATTGAAATAATGACAAATATTTTGGAAATTCCATCTGAAGCCAAAATGAAATTACTCAAGTGCACTCTGGGAGAACAAAGCTTTTTAGTATACCTTCAAATGAACTCAGGTAAGTTTACAAATGGCCTATACCTAAAAGACCATTAACTAAAATTACATTTGTTTTTATTGAAAGACAGCCTCAAGTGCTGACATGTAATATATGACATGTGATACATAATAATACTCTTAAACCAGTTCTGACATAATATCTCCCAAGGCATAATAACCACAAATGACTGCTTTAGTTAAGAACTAGCCAGAAGCAAAATAGATCCATGTAAAAGTAGCTTTAACCATAAATACCTCAACAATATTTTATGTCACTTAGTAAAAAAGTTAAAGGAGTCCCATAATAATTAACAACAAAAACTTCATGTTCTTTACTATTGTATGGTGGTTGTGAAAGGTTATTTCATAGTCCCGCAGCTGCCAATGCTGTAAATTATGCAGGCACCAAGAAGCATTAAGGAGAAATAATAGCAATTTAAACTAAGGCTGACGTAATTCATGATAAACAGTCATTGGAAAATATTACAATGTTGTCTTTTTTGAGTGGGTTTAATCAGAAGAATGTGACCATATTCTGACATAAACCACTTCTCTTTTCCATTGTACGGGCGCGGGAACGGCCCTTCCCTGGCCACAAAGGTCTCCCCTGATTCTGGCCACCGCTGAGCCCCAGCACCTTGGGGACACTGCTCAGGAGGCTTGGGATACCAGCGGACCGAAAGCTCTCCTGACACAAAGCTCAAGAGTCCGGGCAGACCCAGTGGTCCAAGGGAGGCACTGAAACAAGGAAAGCATTCAAATGAGGATGCTCTAATGGAGACATATTGCAAAAAGAAAATAAATAAGGTGGCTCCAGAAATGAGAACACGTATGATGGACACGGCTCACACTCACGATAAACCCAGCCTGCCTCACTGTTCGCTGTAATGACAAAAAGTGATTTTGATAGCTGAATCATAAAACTAGCCATCGAGTGAAAATCTTGTATAGGAGAAATTAGTCATTTATATCTACAATCACTTAGTGAACAGACACCAATAAAACAGACGCATGTGTAATAGACGACAAAACCCATGTGGTAAGTTACATCTATCAGGCAAAGAAGAATAGCTCACTCGCTAACCCTTTGTTTGCTGGAACTACACATTAATTCTCTGGCTGATAAAACATGTAAACCCCACAATACCGTCATGTATTCACTCTTCAATTAAAAACTAAAAAAGAGAAGTTGTTAAAAGTGCCAGACTGGAAGTGGGCACACCCAAGCTCTCAGGTCTGCCACAGGCACTCAGAGGAGGGAGGATATCTTACCACCCATCCTGTGAGACCCCCAAACCCTGGGATGTTCCAGCATGGAGGCCATACCAGCCACCCTGTGGTCCAGAGCCCTGATGCAGCGTAAGCCCCTCTTTCTCCCAGATTGTGACCCAAGGGCACCCAAAGAAGAACGAAGCCATACTAGTTTCCCAAGAGCCCTCGCCATGGGAGCTGTGTTCTTGCACAGGTGCCGGCTTCTGGGCAGCTTCCCTGCTCCTCTGTGCAGGACAGCCAGCTACCAACAGCCCTGACTGAGGAGTGATGCCAAGGGGCCGGAGGAAATGGGCAAAAGCAGCTTTTCAGGCAGCACCTGCCCCTCCACTCAGCATCTGCTGCCTTCCTGAGGGCAGGGGGACCATGCAACCTGAATAAAATCAGTGATTCTGTAGATGTTCACCATAAAGGAGTTTTGATTATAAAGTGGAAAATAATCTATCTTAATATTTATCCTCATTACAGCTATGGTTGCTAGTGAAAATGTACAAAAAAAAAAAAAAGTAGAAGCTAACAGCATTTGTTTCTATTGAAGTTCTTGCAGACAGGAAGGTATTTTATCTTACTTTACCACACATTACTTATGTTCACTTAACAGCTTGCTGTTAACATTGGGTGAGATTCTGCTCTTGGTTAACTGGTGAAAATCTTGAGTAGCAGCCACTGAAGTGGATCGAGTTATTTTGGATTTACGCCACTAAGCGAGACAGAATGTGACCCCTTATCAGTGCCTTTTTGCTTTGAGTATACAAATATTTTATGCATTTCAGTGAGTGACAGAATGCAAAACTTGCAAATATTTATTTTTAGATGTATGGGGAAAAAGCAATTAGAGCTAAAAATGTTAAGAATGAAGAAATCACTTAACAGAAGCAATTATGTTGGGCACATAAACAGCTCTGCCTTCAGACATTTTATTCAAACGCTGCAGAGCACACTAGAAAATATCAATTGTTTAAAAAAACTGCAAGTATTTTTTCACAACTGAAAAATCAATCATTATAAACAACATCTGGGGATCATTAATATCTTAGTCTACAGTTGAATTAACAAAATAGGAAAGAAGTCTGACCAGAATCCAGAACATTTCCAGATTCGCTTTTTCAACCTAAAAGCTTACGTTTGCAGAGGTAGGGTGGGAGGGAAGAGGAAATGTACATTTATCTATATTGTACATAGCACTATTATGCATTAATCATTACTTCCCCTCCAGCTATGTCCTGTTTTTGTTTTGAGAGAGTTAAAATTTGAAATATTTAGCTAAGCCACCCTGCCCAGGACCTTGGAAAAGATTTGCATATTTTTCAGACTGTTGGAGATGCCACCATAAAGCTCCATCTAAGGAGGTCTCAGTATCCACACTAATAAAAAGCCTCCACACCCTTTCTATTGCATTTCTAAATGCTTAAATCTTCTAGTCTTAGCAGAGGACCACTAACACCCCTCCTGCTGTAACATCACATTTGTATTAAAACAAAAAAGCCCGAAGCATTTATCTGGAAACTTCAGGGTTTTCTAAATTTCACTGATGGAAATTATCCTGCAGGTAGCCAAAATAGTCAGTAGTAATAACGCTGATATTTTACGTCAGTGGAAAACCATTAAAAAGCCACCCTTTCAGGCCTAAGTACAATTTTTTAACTAGAGGTGGTTTAAAAAGAAAAGCCAACTTTGACTAACACAAATAAAGTCACCAACAGGAAAACTGTATTTCATTTAGACTGGAAACATTCTTCTTTCTTTTTTCTTTCCCTTTTTTTTTTTTTTTTTAAAGTTTCATTCCCTGCCAAGGTTTTGTTTTGTTATGTTTTTCCCCTAAACAACTGATTTTTATCTATGAGTCACAAACTTCTGTAAACTGAGATGTATAACAAAAGCAAAGACCAAATTTCAGCTATACTAGGAGTAATGGTACCACTCTACATCCTGAAGTCATTAGCTTTCATCTTACACATTCTTTCTGGCACATGACCTAGCCCTAAAAAGTCCTGCCATGGCTTTCCTGGTCAATGACAAGATGGAAGGTGAGTCCTTCTGACATTGTTGGCTCAGAAACCTCGGCGGCTGGGAGGATGGGTAAGTCATCCCTCACTCCTCACCGCTCCCTGCCAGCCCTGGAAGTGAGAGAATCTGATTTCTGCATTGTTTTACAGGGAGATACAAGTTGTTGAAGGTTTTGGTTTTAATGGAGATTATTTTTCCCAAACACAAGCAATATATCAGGTTTTTGGGGGGAAGAGGAGAAGAGAGAAGGGAGGCCTGCAATGTCATTTACACATAATTTTTTTTCAACAAGCAGTTTCCCTCTGCATTGCTCATGTTATGTTAAAATGAAGAAGTTTCATTTTTCAGAGAAAAAAATGGTATTAATACCACAGCAGGATGTAGCTCTCTCAGGTTTTGGCATGAAATGTTTTATAAAAAAAATGGCCTTTACACACAAAAATAAAACTTTTAACCTTCTTTTGGGGGTGAACAAGTGTTTACAGTACCCCAGGGACCAAACAGCTTGTTTAATGGCATATTGGACCCAGCATGCTATAAAAATAATCCAGAATGACTTAAAATTTACCAAATAGATTTTAAAAACTGAGAAGAAATAAAGAAATTCAGTTTTCTCTCACACTCCTGTTTACAGAAAAAGCAACCCCACGCTCACAAAACGAAAACGAGACTGACTTCTGGTTCATCTTTAGCAGGCAGGATTTATAATATTTATCTAGCAGAGCACCGTGACAAATCCTTCTGTGCAAGATTTTCACCTGGTGAAGCTGATGGAGCTGTAGAAATCCACCATCACCCAAGCCCCTGACCTTCCTGCTTCTAGGCTGTGCTTCTATTCCCGCTCAGTCCCCAAGCCTGGAGAAGGTGGAGGTCATGCTGACAGGCACACCTCTTGCTCCCTTGCTGCAAAGGCCCACGTGCATTTGGCAACACAGCCCACAACTGGGTTGGGAAAGGATCCATGCTCATGGACAGAAGTCACTCCATGTGGTGGAGCAGGCACAAGTCTGGTAGAAGGCCAAGTCACCTTCTTCCAACAAGCAAACACAGAGGAAGAGTGCTGCTCTAGCAACAACTGCACACTGATTTCTGCCCAGCGACCCTCAGATACACCTTCTGGACACTGCACAGGCAGTTCTGCCTCCAGCTATAGCTCTTCAGTCTATAATGAAAACTATTAGAATCCCTATTTTTTCATTCCTCCTCTCTTGCAGCATATATATGACCACACAGCAAATGCCAGTAAATTACATGCATTTACAAAATTTATTCAATAACAGTAACCCCAGAGGCTGATAAATGAAAAATATTTTGAAAAATGTCTTTACCAATGATCTCAAGTTGAAGAGAAATGAATTGTTCAGCCGGTACGAATTATTTTTATTTTAAGGGAGCAGAGGAATGAGGAAATAGGGGTTTGTTTTTTTCCACATGCCAATTAATAGGAGCAGTTAGATAAAGGAATGCATAGGTGAACTCTAGTCTGGACAGAGAAATTAAACAAGGCCATGAAGAGACCTGATCCCGTTTGCTCACTCTGCTGTGTCCAGCTGGTCCCTCCCTTGGGCAGGCAGACGTGGCCCCTGGGACCATGGCAGGGACTCTGCTGCCACTGCTGCCTGGGTCCAGCCCGAGGTCTCCCCGTGGCCCTCGCTCAGTGCCATCTGCAAGAGTGCACGGCCTGGTGGCACCACCAGGCAGGGCTCAAGCCTTTTTGCTTCAGTTTGACCAGCCTCCTCTGCACATTCCAAACCCCAGATTTCTGGTTCCTAACCAGCAACACCAGCATTTCGTTATCCATCTGGACAGTTTCATGCTGGTGAGGTCCTGTCCTTGCTCCTCCTTCAGAAGGGGAAGAAGTACACAGTCTGACTGTGGTCATATGCATGAACTTTAGCCATCAAGACATCCAAGTACGGCTTATGTCTTCTGCTTTCTGAACAGAAGGAAGCTTTTGAGTCTATCTGTGTTCTGAAGGGGAACCCTCCGAGGCAGTTAGATTAACTAATCAGTAGTTGTATCAACAAGAATGGGAACAGGAAACTTCCTATTCACAGCAGTCTTCCCCCTATAAATGGAGAGCAAGTCCTTCCCTGGGAGCCTGAAAAGAAATAGATGCAAATGCTTGAGGCCTCCAGCTGCCGAGCCGATTCCTCAGCAGCCTGTTCATCCACTGAACTGCATAGGACACTGTGGCACAATGAACCAAGCTCAAGGAGAACCAGAAAAGGACTCTGCAAGAAAATCAGTCCTGAATATCCCTGCCAAGACCACTTGGGTACACGTCATACAGCAGTGGACGGGCAGGATGGAGGCAGGCATGGGTAACCACAGTGTCAGCAGCAGGTCCTGGCTGTGGTAGCCCATGCTGAAGCTGGAGGGGAAGCCTACCACAGCCTAACTTTTATAGAAGCTCTATGGAAATACAGAGGCCATCCACACGAGACTGCCCAAAGCATCTCTTCCAGCCACATCTGCAGAAGCCGACAGACAGCATTTACATACCTTTTCTACATAAAAAAGAAAAAAAAAAATCCCACACCAAAATAACATTATTTATTGTCAACAAATCTTAACTTTTCTTCCTCGTTTCCTGCTTTATTTAGTTTTTGTTAACTCCTACTGAATGGGGAAGAAAAGGGGGAGGATGAGGAGGAGTCAGAATTGAACAAAACGTTTTTGTTAAAAATGTATAATAAAAGTAGAGAGAATACTTCCTGGATTTTTTTTTTTTCTGTATTAAAACTGCCTAACAAGGACAACAGCTTCCACGCTGCAGTGAATGGGGCTCTTTGTAAAGGTGTTTCTGGCACCTCACTTGCGACAAGCTCTATCTGCCGCACAGTACTCCAACGCTCAGAGAACGTGTAACACCTTCCCCAACAGCAACATTTCTGAAGAAGACCTGGCATCCGCATCAGAAGCCAGCAGTTCTCACATAAAGATATTAGTAGACCTTATTTCCCAAATTTTGTACTCACTTTAGAGTTTGGAGAATTTCAGGTGATGGGGAAATACACATGTTGCTATCTTGTTCTTCTGCACACTTCTTTCATTTGCAAGGTAAGAAATAGCCAAGCTCTTCAAATTAAACATGTCTGGATCTCCTTATAGACACCTTTTAAGAATTTTAGTCACATTTCTGTAATCTGGTCTCTCCTCAGATTTGACTGATAAATACCAGTGCCTTAGAGTAATCCATTTATCTACTGTACCACCCTGTCTCTGTTTAGCTTTAGCAGTCATCACTTTCCACATGTGACATCAATCTACATGATATCAATGTAAACTGTTTGTATAACGAAGTGTTGTACATTTTATTGTCCTGCTAGCAAAGAAAAGGATAAAATAGCACTTTGCCTGTTGCCTTCAACAAAGGTAGTATAATTGACACCATACATTTTGCAACACAAACGGAACCATACATTGGCCAGTTTTTTCTTCCTAACACAGCAGGGCTTGCAAATTTTACCACATCATTATTTTCATAAGAAATACTTCTAAAGAGCAGTATTTTTTTTTGTTTTTATAGGCATTTAAAAAAAAAATCTGCTTCTTACACCAAACTAAATTTTAAATACACATTATTAATCTCTATGGCTAAGATTTCTGTGATTCTGGTTTGATAATGAGATAATTGCCTTGCAAAGGTCAAGAGAACGGCATAGTTAGCTTTCAGAGACTGAACAAAGCACTTGCTATGGTTCACTAAGCGTAGTTTCTGCATCACTCCACATCTCTGATTCATCTATTACTAATATTTCATGATACACTTACATTATGGATCCAACTATTTCAACAAACCTGTAATCAAGGAGTGACCCTGAATAAAAAACTCCACAGAAAGCAGATGGTACGCTCATCAAACGCCTTCAAGCCTAAAATAACCTTTCCCATATAAGAAGGATAGTCAATTAGAACTGAACTTTATATTCTGAGCTGGAGCTCAGAGTAAATAAAAATCAACATGATACTATTACATTATTGGACCAAATTCTACGGTATTTCATTCATTTTTTCACCATCCCTAAGAGCAAACAACACTTTTATTCATAGTTTATTCAAAGCCTGTGATGTTTTATGTGAGCGTGAGTGGACTTGACAGTTTGGGCACAATCCTGCGAAAGCTTGACATTACAAAATTAAAAGTAGTCACAGCAGTAACGTGCTCCAGTAATGACAGTGCATGAGGAGGACCTCTCCTGCCTGTCAGGAGCTGATGGGTGCAGCAGCAGAGGAGCCATCCTGCGCTACCTCACAAAATGCCCCAACGCCACCGTCTGGGCTGGCATTTCTCTACCAACACAACAAGGCCTAGACTGGGTGCTAAGCTCAAAGCCAGGGTGCTAGAGTTAGGAAAAAGGGGGGAGATGATTCTCCCATCACAGGCATCATTCCCTCACTCCCATTATTATATGTTAAATGCGTAATCAGAAATTCTCTAAGAGACCACAAGAGCTTCCTTGCAGAGATGCATAATCTAACACAGCAAAGGTGTACCCACCACTATGCAAGCAGACTTTGCTAGCATTAGCTGCAGCGCTCATCCATCTGGTGATACGGGTAATAAAACTTAATTCTCACAGCATAGGTACTCTGCTAAAGAAATTACATTGGAGCCATTTACGGGAGTTACCCTGGGTGTGTACACAACATGCATTCTGCAACACATTCAGCAGCACATCCGCTGCCCCTGGTTGATCAGACACAAAAAAAAAAAGAAAAAAAGAGGTGTGAAATCACCTGGCAGCTATCAGGAGTCAAATCTTGCAGCCCTCTCTCCCAGCTGAAAGGGGCCACATACTCCTCCCGAGCTGCAGAGTATCCTCTACACCCTTGGAATCAAGAAATCACCCCCAAAAAGTGCCTCTGCACTTGTAAAATCAAGGTCCTAGCACTGGCAAAGCCCTCACTGCAAAAGCCCACATTCCAGAAGGCCAGAAAGATACCAGCTATAGCTGACATTTGTTCAGGGCCCTGGGAGCATACATGTGGTTGATACGAGCTCTGCAAGAGCAATGGGACATGCAGGGAGTCTCTCCTATTTTGCATTTGTTAGCATATTGCACTGACAATGACTTTAAAAAAAACCAAAACACAAGCTTTGTAAAGCTTCTGGAAAGACAGAGGCTATAGGCGAACACTTAAGTACACAAATTTGAAATCCAGACGAGTGATCCTTCCACTTGTACCAAGTAACTGTGCTACACACTCTACCTGTGTAATGCTATTGATTGTGATAAACTCAAGTTGCAATACTGAGATCACTAGTGGCAAGAAGCCTTCGGTTTCACAGAGGAAAGAGCACACTTGGTACTTAACGTTTCAAACATTAACGGCATTGGTTCACCAAGGGAATCACATCTTCCCCTTGGAAATCAGTGGGCACTTAAAAAGAAGAAAAATGTCTTTACTTGTGAGAAAAAGAAAATAGTTGTAACATGACTTACCAAACTCATCACATATACTTTCATTTTCTATTAGAGTAGGATGATCAAATGTATCCCGACAGTAGAAGATTTGGGGGTTCTTGCTTGTTACTGCAATGCCTCCCAGGGCTAACACAAACTGGTCTGTTAGTATTGAAGAAGGCTTGTCCTGAATGCGTTTTAACATGGAACGGTATCGACAGTATTGTGGGTAGCTGAGAATTAGCAGGTTTGAATCTTCATCATCCTCACCTGGAAGAAGGAAAGAAAAAAAAAACCACACCCGTTAGCATGCCAGAAAAATACAAAACAAGGGCTGTAACTCAAGCATCTCAGAAAACCCATGGCCCACTGGTTCAGTCTTTTCTTAAAACATATCTTTTATAGCACAGCAGTTTTTGAAAGAAAGGTTAAAAATAGAAATTTTAAAAAAGTTTACTGAAACAGCTTCTTTTCTGGCTTTCTGTTCAGTTCTCCCATGCTTGCCCACAAGGACTCTACCTGGATGAGTAAGAAAACATCGCTCTGCCGAAGTTGGCCAACGGCCTGAATCAAAGTGCTCTCTATACTTTGCCAACTTGGCTGCTTTGATAGAAATATTATCTGTCATTTTTACTCAGTTCCCTATACAGCCTTACTGTACTCATGTTTACACCAGCTAACGTCTTTTAAAAATAATAATATACAAGCCCCAGAGCATACAGCTATTAATTCTCCTTTGAAGTACCTGATACTGGCAACTACCAAAGGGCCCCTGGGCCAGGAGGTGGGCTGATCTGTCCTGGTCATTGATGTTAAGCTACGCCAACAGGCGAAAATAACTTTCCTCACATTAACTGCAAATGCAGGAGGACTCAATAAAACACCTACAGAGCACAATGAGCAAATGAATTTCCAACTTTGAAATGTGGGTTCAAAGTACAAAGCAATCTAGAGCTCAGACCTTTCCATTCCCCCAGATTTTAGATGATATTAGGCATAAAGGTGGCAGATTTTGAAATATCACAATCAAATTTCATCATATGATAACCAGCAGGAAACCCAACAGGAAAAAAAACCTAACCAGAGACACAAACATGAGAAATTATTCATTTGCAGGTATGCAGCCAGTACTTAACAGCACTTCTTTTTATGCTCATTTGTCTCCTCTGGTGGGGTAACCGAACATGGCTTTCCACGCATGCCAATGAAGACAAAGCGAGAGTATGCAGTTTACGTTTTCTGCTGCACTCTGATTACTGAAGAACTCAGCTATTTCTTCTGTCAGAGACAAAAGGTCTACTATTTAATCCCATTACTAATACTGAAGTCATCTTTCTTACCCTTAAAGTAAAATCACTTCAGATATTGAAAGAAATGTCAGATCAGTTCTCCCCAACTAAATACGATGGCACAACTCATCTTGATTCGCGTGAGGCAATGGAAATGTTGACACATAAAAGGCTAAATTTTAAAAAGTCTCTGGAAGCAGATATATCACCTAGAATGTCATCATGGCAGACGAATGCAATGCTGCAAAAAATATCAACACGGCAGACGGACTTGGGAAGTACTGTTTTTACAAGCACAACTCCTGAAAGCCATTACTTTTAAAAACTCTCAACTTTCCCCACTACCCTGACGTAAGTGGGGAGATCAAACGATTTGTGTTAAAAAAAAAAAACTAAGAGTAATACATTTTGGTAAACAGCATTGACATTACTTTTCTAAGAAAATAAAATTTATGGCCCTGAAACCTCTTTCGGTCAATCAGGATGTGGTCATGCTTCTCTTTGTTTTCAACAAGTAAGTATCCCATAAGCCGACACAACAGCACGACTGAGCCAGTTGCTCCTGGGAATAAGGCTTTCTCTTCTTTATTAGGAAACTCTAAAAATCAGATCAGGAAAACTGTTCTAGGAATTAACAAGCACATGATCCATCCTTTAGCTCCGTTGAGAGTTTCATATATGCCTGCCTGACAGTTATTACTACTTTATACCTTTGTGTAGATAGTGGTGAGCTGAATCTGTTGATCTGACAGCACTTTTCTTATGCCAGGATGTGGTCAGCTTTTTAAACAGGGTGTATATAAATGTATGTCCCGTGTGCCTTTGTAGTAAACCATTAGTTTCTAGACAAATGTTCTGTAAGTCCCTGCGCAGAATTACACAAACATTCTACCCCTGACAACTGACGGCTTAACTCAAACCCCTGGCATAAATTAAAATCAAGTCATTTTTTACAGGATCACTTTTATACACACTTGTGCAACTCCAGTGAGTACTTTATGATGCATTTGTTTCCTTTCTTTATTCACTCCAGGTTCACTAGATAAATCTAAGAATGAACAAAGGCTGAATAAACTGAAGATTTGTTTAGTGAAAGACAAACAGAGTGTTCCTGGAACAAAGACTTTTTTTCTCAACCACGCCCACATGAGAAAAGAGAAATCAAAGTAGACCAATCCCTAATAAAACGCAAGCCCAAAGAAGTATTTTTCTTCTAGCAAAATATAACATGTGCTATTTAATGGTGGGCTTAGTGTATGTCGCTGAATATTTTTGATAAATAAGATTAGAAAGAGTTGACTCTGAGGAGGATGAGAGATCAAAACACGGGTCACATTCCATTAAAATCAAGAAAAACAATGTAATTTCTGAAAACATTTAACAGATCTTAGGAAACTGAGATGCTGTATTTCTGAATCTCATTTTAGCTTCAACAGAGAGAGCACAGTAAAAGATAATACCTACAGTACGCTGTTTGTAAGGCTCAACTGAAATTACTCTAATCCCAGGCTTGTATCATAATTGCATGTTTTAATAACCCCCTCCAATGTCAATTTTTCATTTACTTATATATTTCAGGGCTGAAAACAGAGAAACTGTAATTAGGAGGCAAGGTTCCACCCCTGCCTTCCGAGCACTGCCTATATATGCATAGATGTAATCCAACAGTTCCCTTTGTGAGGGGTAAAGAGAGCTGGGATTTGGCACAGCCTGGCATTTATGTTGGATTACATGTTCTTCAAATTGTCTTTGTAAGTAAGAGATGCATGAAATGCCAAACACAATGAATCCATGCAAGAACTGACTTTTCAAATCAGCACAACCATTTTTAATATGTAACGCAAGACAATTAAAAGCCTCAAAAGAAAAAAAAAATAAAGCCTGCTAAAAGCACGAATTCCTAACAAATCCATCCAGAGCCAGAACTATTTACAGAGAGAGCAGAGAAATACAAAACTGTAACTCGCCTTTTGTTTGCTTGTTTCAGAAACATCAGCCTATAATGTTATTGCTAACCGCCATAATCTACTCTCAACATCAGTAAGCATTTTTTTCTTTAAAAAGACCTTCACACCAGGATTTTATAGAGCTTGATGGAAAAACTATGCATGTTCCTTCCTGTACCTAATTACCTCAACTGCAAAAGCTGCCAAGTATTTTGCCCTTTAGTTCTTTTAATCGTATTAGTGCAAATGCATTTGGATGCCAATAGAAACAAACATTTAAAGATTTTTGCTTAAAAGATTCCAAATATGTACGAGGCTGGTGCTAGGAAAGCACACTCCACTTCTTCCCAGAAAGCACAGAGTTATTTCTGCAGAAGAAATATGAATTTGTGCCTCTTGTAAGACTAAATGTCTAGTTTCGACCCAATTTAAGTAAAATAATGTCAATATGAACTGCTCTCACAATGATTTATGCTACCTTCTGTTACTTTATTACATTAGACATTCCTTTCTCTAAGCTTTATACTTTTCGCCGTGCTCCTAGCAACCACATAAAGGCTGAGCACCAACTTTACGCGCCTGGCACCCTTCCAGGCTCGACTGTTATTGATAATTATATTGAAGTTTCAATTTAATTGCTACTCTGTTGTGACATGGAATATTTTTTGTAATTAGGCATTTCCCATTTTCTGTCCATTCATTTTTTGTATTACTGAAAAAGATTTTCTTTCTCCCCCCAGAAAACATAAGCAGAACAATGATACAGATAAGAGTATGTACATCTGTTACTATCATTACCAACAGAGTAATGTGAAGGGAACAAAAAAAATTTAAAGGAAAAAAAAATTGTGAATATAATTTCTCGGAAGGTAATTTTCTTTTCAGTTTAAGTGCTCTTATTCTTCTTATAGTTACTCAATGATTTCCTGTTCTAATTACAAGACATTATACAGAAAGTCGTTTTTAAAAAGGAAATGTACTAGAGCAGGAGGCTAAATA
The DNA here is from genome assembly GCF_001431845.1 of Calidris pugnax. Taxonomy (NCBI): domain Eukaryota; kingdom Metazoa; phylum Chordata; class Aves; order Charadriiformes; family Scolopacidae; genus Calidris; species Calidris pugnax. Next base: position 5,816,946 of record NW_015090828.1, on the reverse strand, counting down.
GCGTCACTCGCTTGCTATGGTTTGAAATTCCAAACTTTTGCATCTTTTACCAATTCTCTGCTCTACTTTTGTGCAATATATTCTACCACAAATCTACCATCTCTTCCGAAGCAGTTAACAAAAATGTACACATCAAAGGGGAAAACACACTTGCAGTTAAACTGCAGGCAAAAGAAAAAAAAAAAAAAGAAAAAAATCATTTTTTTCCTCCTCACTGTAGCTGGTAAATTGGAGGCAAGCCAAGCCTAGCAGTGGAAAATATTAAAAAGTAAAAAAAAAAAAAAAAAAGAGGAAAGAAGAAAGCTTGATTAAAAAGCGAGAGAAGAGATATTCAGTTCTAAATCTAAATGAATAAGCCACAAACTATTTCATAAAAACATACTGTGACGTAAATTACACATCAGTATTGCACTGTTGTGGTTATTTTGAGAAATGGCTTGTACTGTAAGTCAGCTGGTAAAACCCCACCCTTAATGATTTTGTAATTCTCCATACAGCAATCAACTGGAGCAGTCATGAAATTGCCAAGAAGGAAAATAGACAGAGCTGTAGAGAGTTTGTAATAAAAAGATAATGTACTTTTAACATAACAGAAGTAGAAGATTGGTTTTATTAACTAAAAAAACTACTTAAAAGGTCCCAGGCTTGCCATTTGTTTTGATAAATGTTAACACAGATCTTCATAAGATAAGCAATGGAAGTATCAGGGGAACCAGATAAAATGGGACAATGCTTTGGTGTGTGGGTAGCAAATTGAGCAAGGGAGTCATTTGGAATAGAGAGCGAAAATGAAGGAAGTTGCAGGGCTCTGTCCGTCAGGCTCCTCTCCCACACAGTGCCATCGCTACTCTGCCTCCTCTCATCACCCGCAGTTACTAAGGGGGCCTCCCAGAGGATGCACATATCATAATTAGTTTATCATCGCTGGTATGCATGGCTTTGACCATATCATCAATATGTAGCAGATAGAGGAAATGGAGGATGCATCTCTGGATCTGTGCTGAATGAAGACAGTTGTGACTCCCAAGACGGGATGTCTCGTGACTACTGCAGAGCAGTGTTCAGGTGTCATTGCCCTCCCAAGACCAGTCCTCAGCAACCCACTGGAGAACACATGATGGGACTCGTTTCATCTAATAACACCATTTTTGTTGATGGTCCAAATGCATGCTAAAAATCCCCTCCCGGCAGATACACTCGCCCTCAAGATAAAAAAGGTTGATCTCATCTGTGACAATGGACTTTGGCTCTTCCAGCTCTTCCAGCAGGATCCAGTTTTCCTTCCCCTGTTTTGGCAAGGACTTTCTGCAGTATGGGCATGAGAACACAGGTGTAGATGAGACAAAGATGTGCGTAGCTGACCCTTCAAAACCAACGACTACAGGTCAGACAGGCTCTGCGCATCTCCAAGCTGCCTGTTCTAACAACATCCCAAGGGGAGATAGCACAGCTTTCCAGCAGACAGAAACGAACTTACTACACAATTATGTAAAAAAATGAATCCCTCAAAAAGTCAAAGAGCAACAGGAACAGCAGAACAATGAAAGGGGAACCAGAAGGGCAAAGAAGAAACTGGGTCTTTATGACCTAAAAACCTTTAAGAGGAATCTTGCAATGAGAACACCTTCCTTTATCACCATCCAGTCATAACCTGACAAATACCCCCAAATCATCTCCCAGACACTGTGGGAGAAGTGGCCAAGAAGCAATGCCGACCATCACCTACATCTCTGGGCACTCCTATGAGAAAAAGGATGTCTCTCACAAAGAAATAACCTTTGTGGGAGAACTATGGCAGGTTCCTTGCTTGACCACTGCACACACCGAGTCCCCTGCGCAGACAGGAGGCTACGGGCCCCAGTAGGATCCATGTCCCTGTGCACTAGGCTGCTGTGAGCCAGCAGGACCAGCTGAGGACTTCTGGTAGCTGCATCATTGTCACAAAACTACTTCTGCGTGCTTTAGCCCACTGATTCACTCTCTCTCCAGTGATTAGGGAAGACTTAATCAAACACAGCTCTTCCAGTCCACCTTGCCTTTTCATTCCCATGGTCATTGTTCACTCTAGTAATGCTACTCGGTGTGCCTTGGCTGGCTAATTAATCACCAGACCTAAAAATATTAATCTAAGAATTATATTTCTCTCACAGATAAATGCAAATACAGTAATGATTTAACCCCATGAGATGGGATAGGAAATCTGTGGGTTTGAGTTTGAATAAATCGGGGTAAATTATTGACACAACAGGGATATCGCTTTGTTGGCAGGACCCACACTACTCATCCTTGCTTTGAGAACCCCCCTCTATCTGAATGCTAATGCAATCAAGAACAAAGGACACGTGTTGCAGGATATGGAACACAGTGATTACATTTATGTTTACCAGATAATGATGATGTTAACAAGTTGCCTGTAATTCTTACGTGGACGTCTGCCTGCCTGATATTGCTTTTAAACTGATCAAAAGGCAAAAGCCCTTTCTGCCAATATACAGAATAAAATTCACAGCCTTTCTGCATGTATCAGATACTTCTTCCTTTGCAAGGAGGAGACAGAGCTAATTCTCAGAATTTCGTGCCGCTTCCCCAGCCCTCCGTTTTCTGTCACAGCACCAGCAAAGAATCAGCCATTCAGAGAATTCCTAAGATTAGTTTAACATTTGAAAGAAAGAGAGTACTTACAAATCTGCTGGAGATTGAAACTACTGTTCAACCCAACAGCAATACAGTCATTAAAAAAAAAGAAAAAAGACAGCACGATCTAACGCATACTTAAAGCACATGGTTGAAGAACATTTTACAATCGGTGATTTGAATCTGAGTTGTTCTAGTCCTACTTAACGGGGACGAAACAGAGTATATTGAACGATGACTGACAGTATGTCCATATAATCAAATCTTCCATAATATTTCTCATTAAATCACTTTGAATTTGAATCATAAATCCAATTTTTGAAGAAGACGAAAGGAATTTAATAATGAAAAAGTTTCCAACCAGGCATTCAACATCCTTTTTCAAACCCTAATCCAATATTCAGCTCCTCATAACTGAAGCTTCTACCCTGTGCTCCCAAGATCCTCCTGCGCCTTAGGAAGCAGGTTTATGAGGTGTTTCTAGACTCGAAAGAAGAGTGACTGACAATCGTCATTTCCAGCTTTTATATAACCCTTCCATCCACAGGCCTCAAACTGCTTTATGGAGATGAGTAAAAATTATTATCCCCATTACACAGAGAGAGAAACTGAGACAGAGAGGGCTTAAAGGATTTATTCTACAGCATCAAGCAACTTAGAGAGCAAGGGAGAGAGCGAAGGGGCCAGGCAGAAATGCCTGTCGAGGGGATTTCTGGGTAAATCAGAGTTTCCTAAGTTTCCTCAAAAGGGAAGCAGCCGTCTCCAGCCACCCCAGCCAGCCTGCCAGCCTCCACCAGAGATGGGGGACGGACGAGGCGAGGGCTCTGTGTTGAGGCTTCTCTCCTACCACAGCCATTGTCCCTGTCCCGCACAAGCCCAATCATTTCCTTCATTTTGTTTAGCTGCTGCACGGCTGGGATTATCTTCCCCCTCCATGGAAGGTTTGCAATGCAGTGGTTCACCCTCCCACCTAACTGCAGGTGACTGTCACAACGGGAGCTGGAGGAACACAAGAAAAGCAAGCTGATGCTGGGGATACGGCCAAGTTCAGAGCTGGGCTTTGAAACTATCTCCTTGCCTCCCAAAATTTCCTTCTCCCCTTATTCCTCAGCTCACAAGCAACGGCCAGCCCATGTCCCAACAGCCATGGATGGCTACAGAAAAACACTCCAATATAAAAGGTTTTTAAACTGCCCTATTAGCTTTCTAAAGCAGATGGAGACGGGGGGAAGGGGGAGACTGACTGTAGAAGGGAGCACATGCTGCCTGTCCTCTTGAATGTTCTGGGTCATGTGGACCATTCAGGTTGAATGTGCATCAGCTTTAAAACAAGTATTTATCCTGGTTGTCGTGGTTACTGATAAGCAGCTTCAATTCTGCTGATAACAAAAAGAAGAAAGAATTAAAAAGGGGAGGGGGGCTGAAAACATAATTTGGTAATATGACGAAGCCAAGAAGAGGAATTAAATCACATTAAACAAGCCAATTGTACTGTAAATGGCTCTGCCTCTGTATTTGCTTTTAAATCATCTAAGGCTCTAACATGGCAGCTGCTTCAGTTTTAACAAACAAACAGTAAAAATCCCTTTTAATAACGAAAGGAAATAATGATATACTTTGCTTTAGCTGAATTCAAACATAATTTAATTTTTCCTGAGGTGAGATTTGCACAGGGAACAATCAGATAATAAGTGTTATCATTCTCATAGACAAAACTGAACCAGCACTTTGCAATTCAAAGTGCTATTTAATGCACCATTTTCAGCAATCTCTGAACACCATCCAACATACCACTGAACTACGCTTCAGTACTTACACATAAAGCCTGATCCTGCAAATACTTGAGCTACAAATACAAGTACTTCCACTGCTGCTGTGGCTGAAGTTACACATTCCCTAAAGCGCCTTCACAAGGGGCATCACATCCAGTAACTTTTCCTACAATATCTTCTCATCATCTTTATTATTACTACAATTATGTGTCTTGATCCACCTTTTTTCTAAAGTGTAGCACTGCACAGAAAAAATACTGAAGAATGAAAAAACTCTGGTCTCACAGCGAAACATACAAGTAGAGCCACAGGCAAGAGAAGGGCACACATTTTTACAATTAACCACTGGAACAACGAGCTCAAGGATGTAACAGGTTCCCCAACCCAGTGCGCAAGACTGAGTATTGTTTTCCTGAAGACGTTCTCTGGTCCAACAAGTTTTAAACTTGTGTTTGCTCTGTTATTTGTCCTCTGTGCTGAAGAGGTCCACAACAAATCCATACTTGCTTGGGAAAATTCTAGGGCATAAAAAACTGGAAAAAAAAAAAAAGGAAAGCCAACCAGGTCTCCTGTTGTCTCCTCTCTCTCTCACCTCCACACGCCGCTCAAACACAAATGAGAGAAGCACACACAGCCTTACTTATAAGGGACTGTTACACGACCTCCTCCACCCGGCAGAATCAACCACCTTCATTTTCCATTGCCCCCAAACGTATGAGTCAAAACCCTTATCTTGGTGTTTCACACGGGGCCGTTTCACTATCATTCTGAAAATTCGGAGGAACTGCGCCCTCCTCGAAATAGCAGCGGCAGAAGCTGCCGGTCCCAGAGCTGTGACACGTGGTGGAGGGTGGAAATGGTCCAGTGATTTAAACAGTTGGGCTCTGCTTTTGACATTTATGCCCTCTTTGAAACCCTTAATGAAGTAACAACCCCGTTAATTCTTGCCGGGTATTTAGTACACATAAAACCTGCATTATCTACTATTTACAATTTACTACACACAAGCAGTATCTGGCTCTGTATAAAAATAACAAGCTCACTGTAACCCTCCGCTCCCCAACCATACTGCTGATTTCTTTGACACATGGAGAAGTGAGAATAATTACATTTTACTGAGTGCGTCTCATTACACTGATTTAAGTAAGATTTCCAAAGCTGCAAAAATATGCTTTTCGATTTCATTTGTTTCTAGCAATTCACTCTGAAGACAGTTAGTAAAACCTTCAGAAATCATCATCAATATGGACAAAAATTGTACCCTTCTCATGTGGACATTTGACAGAGGGATAATAGGGTCTAGAAACACCACAGTCAGACGTTTCTTTTCTATTTAATGTTTCCTTCTGTGCCAAACATAATATAACAGACAAGTGTTAGAGAGACATGCAGGGGGGAGCCTGAATAGAGAGCTTTAAAAAGGGTCCTTAATAGAGAAGCTGTATGCTTAGTCTTCAACAACATTCAATGGCAATTTATTTGCAGCCATTTTCTCATGTAACCTTTCACACGGGAGCAGGTAAGATAGAGCACAAGACAATTTGTCAACTGCCAGATATGAACAAAAGAAACCATTTTTAATAAGCTTCAGCGGCCCCTTGTATTTGTTTTGCAACATGTTAATAACTTTTTTGGAAGCCAATCAAAGACAAGATGGGAAAAAGAAGTCAAGCTGGGAAACAAAAACCACAGTTAAAGAATTTTACAGATAAACTTGTGTTATCATCAGTGGTGTAATAATGCTTAAATCCAGGAGTGGCACAGAATAAGCATGATGCCATTTCTTTTTCAAAAAATAAATTGCAATTACAAAAATGCTAGCGCCACGTATTTTTTTTTTTCCCCAAGAATTTGCTATCCTTTATCTCATCCCAATGTAGTACACGCGTGTTCCCCAATACAACCTTACTTTGGTTCCTCTCCTTCCTGGTGACGAGGTGAAACTCAACATGAGGGTTATCAGGCGGAAAGGCCAGTTGGGAGTTGCCAAACTCCAGGCCACTGACCCAACTGCCCCACACCACGCTCTCCCAGCTATTTGGGGAGTTTGTCCTCCCAACTCAACTTCTCATGTTGTACCAAACTGTTGCTCTGAAAACCAAACCAAATGTCCCTTCAATAGCTGTTACAGATACATGAGTAACTCTGTGGTTGCTCATTTAACCCAATTCTGCAGCACAACAAAGTAGTCTCAAGCTGAAGAGGAGTATTAGGAAGAAGGCATAAAGGATCTAGGATATGAGGACCAAAAACTGAGCGATATGCAGGACAAGACGAACAAACCAGCTGTGCTGAAGGCCAGAGCCTTCCTGTGTGACCATCGCTAGGTCTTTCTGTGGCACAACCTCACTTCTGTGCAACAGGAGGCACATCGCAGGCCTGTGAGAATTGTGGGCCAGTCGCTCCCGATCCCTTACCCTTCCTGCAGGCCCAAGAGGAGGTGCAGAGACCCTCCTCTGGCACCTATCAGTACCTGTGCCAGAAAGGTTTCTGCATGGCTAAGGTTCAATTGTTGGACCAAATGCTCATAAGAGCCCTCAGTGCCATTTCTAAGGGAAGTATCTTCTGGTACTGAAGAAAAGTCAGAGTGCCCAAACAGGAAGGCATCAAAATCCCAGCAACATACACTGAAAAATCTGATGAAGTGTTAAGCAATTTCATTAATGTCATTAAAACGTAGAAAATTCCCTTGGAAAATTTCACACAGGCTTTCCCATCTTATTGCACATTACTCACGGCCTGAGAGACGCGTGAGGAGCAAATGGAGAGAAATAAAGCTTCTCTCCAGTCAATTTGGACGGAGTCCTAGTCTCACTGGTAGAAAGACCAGGCTTGTGGGCTTCAGTGAGAACAGGGCTGGGTCCTTTGAACTAGATTATTATGGCATCTGTAAGAGAGGTACAAAAGTATACGGTGAGAGAAGATGCACCAGAGAACAAAAGGAGCTGTTGGGCAGACGACAATCCTCCTCATTACAACGATGAAAAGGCTCCCAGACTTCAGTAGACCTGCAGAATTTACTATCCTATGCCCAAAATTAGATTTTGCCTTCTAAGGACTTTGCAGAGGAGTCTGTTACCTAGTGAGAGGAAAGAATATAAGCATTTGCTCTTCAAGAAAGAGGAAAATACTTTTGAATAAGAAAGGGCTCCCTGCGATGGGAACCTACCAGCCCAGCCCCACACTCCTGAGAACCCTGAGAACTAATTGAGGATTTCTCTTCCTCTTTTGTGGGACCAGGAAACAATTCCTGGAGAAGAGAAGAAGCTGTGCTACCTGAATTATCTGAAAAGGCCTCAGGTGGAGGCAGGGTGAGAAAGGATTTCTGGACAAGTTATGCCTATGAGCTGAGGAGAACAAGCAAGTATCCTCCCACTCTTTTCTCTAGGCAGACTCTTTTTCCAAGTTTTCAGCGAGAGCGTCAGTTTCCAGTGAATCTGCCCAGGAAGGGCCCGGCAGAGCCCTGCCAATCCTCCAGAAAACACCAGGCGGCTTCTGCTCCGCTCCCGATGGGCTTCAGTCCGACACCCAGTGGAGAGGAAGGCTCCCAAGTAGAAAACACTCCTAAACTACTAACATGCTATCTACTAGTCTGGAGCGTGCTCTAATAATAGATAGCACTGTCTATTTCAAAGCACTTAATGGACGCTAATTAGCCCTCAGGGCATTCCTATGAGGCAGGCAGGTAGATAAGTATTATTTCCCCTGCTTTACATATGAAATAACCTCCTCAGAGATGTTCTGACTTGCTTAAGGCCACCTCATGAGTCACTGAGCTCAACTCTTGGCAGGTCCTGGCTCCCAGACCTGTGCTCAGACCTCTCAGCCATACCTCTTTCACAAGTGCAAAATCTTCATTTCAAACGTGGAGGGAGAGAGGAAAGAAGATCAAGAAGGGGTGATAACACTGGGAAAAAATACTCCCTGGGAAAGGAGCTTCCAGAAGAACGACAAAACAGAGCCTTGTATCTACTAAACGATAGATACCAAATCTAGGACAAGGAGAGAGATGAAAAACATTGTAAAAGTTTTTGTTATATGTTCTCTTCAGGCAGTCACAGCTATTTATTGTGATTTGTAACCTCTGTTAACGTCAGTTAAACAGTTTTAGACTCCCAATTTCTAGCATGGCCGCAAGCGCAGCAGTCCTGGACGCACAGAGTATCTACGCTTAGTACCTACAGGTAAGTTCCATGCCCACACCCACAAAGTTACACTGAGGTGTTGATCCATGCTAGAGACCTTTGTGACTTTAGATACCACGCTGCCCGGGTAGGCGGGAACACATAAACGGTGGATTTTTATCTCTTTGGGAAAGAGCAACAAATGGTTTCAGCCACTGTCGGTGAAGAGTCAGAACTTGCAAGGCACAAGATACTGAGTGGCACACGCTTCCTTCCACCAGCAGCATGCTGTATCTCCCACAACTACCCCTCTTGACCGGCCCAGAGCGAGCTGGGGGAATTATGCCCTGAACTCTAAAGGCTCCAGTTCTAATACATTTTTTACGTTCCTGGCCATGTCTCTCGGTGACACCCTCCCTTTCAGCCTGCAGCCCCCCATGCCACAGGCTCCCCGCGACCACATCACGTCCCCGTGCCTCCCAGCTCCTCCTCTTGGGCCACGGGGAGCACCAGCACACACAGCACCCGCGTGGAGAGGCACGAATAACAGTGCTGACCACACAACTCCTGCGCTTCTCATTCCAGACACCCTGGTCAGTGTGTTTCTGACTCTCAACTACACAATTAAGTGAATCAGGGTCCTCGAAAAAGTGAATGCAGTGAGTCAGTCCCCCAGAACGTTCATAGTTCTTTGTGCTAAAAATAATCTTAATTTTTGCTTCTACGGGATTCAAGGACCAATCTACAACAACTACAGGCTACGCAAAACATTACTTATTTTTCAGAGGGGGAAAAAATTATTTATGCAGTGCATTATCAATCTCAAACGCTGATGTTTAAGCACAAGTTTGATGAAGTATAATGCAGCATAATGCAGCTGCTTTGCATTTTGATTCCTTTATTTATAGACCACAGCAAATTAATAACTCAAAAATGTTGTTTCAGGCGAAGTAATGGACACACAATAAAACTATTCATTTCCTCAAAGGTCACTCTAGGAGAAGCATACATTGTTTAGAAGCCTACCAACAATGCTATTGTTCCAAAGAAAAGTGAAAATATATAATGAGCAGTTAGTGCCTATATCTGCATTGGAGACCCTAGGCTAATTTAAAGTGCAATCTTAAGGCAATCAATCATACTCTAAAATTACTTCATTTTCCAAACTGTTTACACTTTTTAAGTTACAAATCCACTTTCTGCTATTTCAACTCACGATTTACAGCTACAGATTTAGCCTGCCTTGGCTTGCTGCCAAACGCTAGTCATGAGGGAGCTAATGATCTGAACAGATCAGTGTTTTATAATGGAGAAAAGCGCATGTAAATTTCCAGCATGTCTGCAAGTAATCAAGGCATGCTGACTATAAATGAGGCGGCCTCACATTTATTTTAGGAGAAATATCTTAAAGCCCCACTTTTTATCCCGGCCAACAACAAAAAAAAATATTACAAAAAAAAAAAAATCCTTTTTAAAAGGTACTCAAAGATTATTCCAAATGATTCTAAATGAAACTGCCAGGCAAACAATATGTTAAAGAATAGTACAATAGCTAATTTCCTTTAGTGTTTCTATCTCAACCAGATCATATCCTTATCATGGCAAGCTGGAACATTAAACTCTCTAGTTCATGGAATCAAAACACAAGAATGCTTCATATTACATTATAGAAAAATGAGCCGTTCCTTACAAACAAGGTCAGATTTCTGGAATGCCAAAGGTCTACATTTAAACAGAGCTGGGAGGAGGGGAGGCTTTGCCCATTCTGCTCTCTAAAAAGCAGGGGGAAACTAGACTAGCAATATAAATTTGTTTTAATAGCCAAAATGGTAGAAGGAGAGCAAGAAGTCTCTTGGGAGATGATACTTAAATTAAGTATGTTCTTTATTGTTTCATTACAGTGACATAGCCAAATAATGACTTTGTGTTACTGTACAAATAATGCCGGATCCTCATTTTCTAGCGGAAATAATTACTCTATTTTATCATATTCTGCTTACCATCAACCTACACCCTCCTCCCCGTATAGGCACTGGGTTATGGAAGGTTTGAGGTTGGACTGAGAAAAGTTTCAGATTTTTTCCTGTATTTAAAGGCCATACCAAAGAGGCATACTCTGACCTAAAAGTGGCTTTAAGAATGGACCTATAAATATTCTTGTGTCGTACTTCATGAAATTCAATCCATCATAATGGATATTTCTGTTATAACATTATTACATGCCTAAACTCAATTGTATAATTGGATAGGGCCAGAAACAATAAGCTGGCATTGCTTTGTTACAGCATACTACAGCTTTAAAATACCCATAATCATAAATCAACATACTTATTTGAAGTTCTATCATGAAGCAGAACAGGAAAAGAAAAATTAAAATAAACTAGCTGGTAAAGAATCTCATTTTACTTTCTAGAGACTGGAAGCTTTTACCAGTTTTGAGTCTCACCACCACTACAACTGGGAATCTTTCTCCTTTCTTGGTTGCCTTGAAAGGCACCTCCTCCAGAAAGACTTTGCTTCCTTACAGCTTTCTAACACAACCAGCAGAGCTGCAGTGAGGAATCCCACTATTCTGAAGTCTGACAGATGTGACTGTATTGCAGCCATTGAGACCAGAGTAACGGGGAGCCGGGGCTGGAAGAGACAAAGCCATCCGAGCCCCTCGCCGCCAGCCGAACGCCTGGTGGGCAATGGGTTCGGGGGCTGAGTATTGGCCGTCGCTGTTGGTCATGCTGGAATCCCTGGAGGAGACAGCTGAAGTCCCTCCTTGCTGTGGAAGCAGTCAACTGAGCATTTTTTATCCCAGCTTGTGAAATATTTTCCTACTTATCCACACAAAGTAATTTACTAACTCCTCCCTGACCTCTCTGCACTTCTTACCTCACCACAGTCAGGATCAAAAGTAACTGACCCTTTCTTGCTCTTTCTCTACCCCCGGAGCTACAGGCGAGAGCTAGGGGGCAACTCTGATGGACAGCCCCTGCATTTGGGGAGACTTTGCTGCTTGTTGGTTTATTTTTCATTATTTCTAAGCAACTTGCACTGGGAGCTGGCCCTTGGGAGACCATTGCCCAGCTGAGGCAGAGGACTGAGCAGAGGTGAGCACTTGTCCCCTCCAGGGCCTCCCCTCAGTATATGGAAACACCACAGAGTGCTGTGGGACAGACTGCTTCATGGCTCCTCTAGGAGGCAAAAGCACTGATGGTGGCTAAGGCATTTCTTCCCTCACCTACTGTTCCACACCATTTCTCCAAACCTCATCTCCACCTACCTTCCAGCCGTGCAGAGCTTCATGCTCACTGGAGGCATGGTGCTACAGTGGGGTTGAAGTTAATACTAAAACACAGATTCCTCCTACAGCTTCACTGAAAAATCCATTGCATTCACCAGGAAGGAGATCTCCAAGAACCTTCTTGTTTTTGTTTTTCTTGCTGTGATTACAGTTTGTTTTTTTAAAAAAATAAATCTTTTTCTCCCTACTTTTCTTTTGATCTTTGTAGGTCTCAAACAAAATATTTTATTTCTTCTGATACTTACATGAAGACATGTTAAGTTTTTCATAAAGATACCTTTTTGGCCAAGTGCTTTATGGGTATTAGAGCAAAACAACACAAAGTTGTGTATAAACACACAAGCCGTTTCATCATAGATAATTATATGTATATTCATACACAATAAAGGATCCAATTACTGTAACATGATTAAAAACCTTACTTTGTCAAATTCACAACTTTTACTCTCACACACTGTGACATCATAAACTGGAGAAGTAGCCAAAAATACGTAAGACTTCCATTTCTTTGGTCTAAGAATAAGAGAAAGAAAATCCCTTTCTCTTCCAATATATCTAAACAAGCAAAAAAAAAGGGGTACAAACAGATTTAGGGTAGAAGAGGCAAGTCAACTCAAGCTCAGCAAAAATTTCTAAAAGATAAAACCAAGTATAAATTAAAATAGGAGATATAAATAGGTGATGTGAACAACTCTTGAGAACAAAAAAGCATTTGATATCATCAGAGTTGGTGTCACAGGGTGGTTATTAACCAGCATAAACATTCATTTTCAGTCCCACTGAGTCACCCAGAAAAGCTGGCTCTCGAATAATGAGGCTGATGGAGTCTGAGATCCAGTTCTACTTTTCTTTACTCCAACTTGGAACTGTTGCACAATTATGATACAGAACGTCAGGATACGATAAACAGAACTGAAAAAGGGAAAGAAAACAATTTTTTCCCCTACAAGTCAGGTTCAGTGCTTTTGCCTATTAAAGTAACCAAATATGTTTCTCTCTGAAATCAAAGCCAACAGGCAGCATGCCAGGCACAGTTAACAGATAAATCAATGTTCCCGAAGGGCGAGCTTTTTTGTTTTGGGGGGTTTCTGCCTGACAACAATTTTGCGGCGAGCAAACAGAACACCCACCGCACATCTTGTCAATCTACTCACATGAAACAGGGAAGGAAACGTGAATGCTTTTGAAGATCTAGGCACTGTTTGGAAAAACTTCATGTTCTAACCTCCCTGTCAAAGGTCACGGTTTTCATAACTACGAAGTCTGCAGCTATTGTAAAGCCCACTACATATAACGTGTAATTGCAGATAATTTATCACTAAGGTCATTGTATACTAGCTGGGAGTTTGTAAACAAGAATGAATCACAGGTTTCATTTTTGTGTCCTTTTCAAACTGGAAGATCTAGTAGTTTCCTGTTCCAACATACAAAATAGTATTGCTTCTATAAACCTACTCGGGTCTCCTTGCCAGCAGTTTCCATTTAATTAAACTGACAGCAAAACAGGGCCCTTGCTAATGTGATCCAGACCAGTTTGCCTTCAATGTAAATTCTCAGGCATGAAATTACATCTGAAACAGACACAATAATCCCTCTATATCTTAGTCATAAGTTTAATCTATACTAAAATAACATTTTCTTTGTCTATGGTGAAGTACGTTTCAGAATTCAGTGATCTTTACTTCTTTTCCCAGCTGAGGTTCAGGGAATTATTCAACTTCCATTCACCTTACAGTCAATTCAGAATTTTCTTTTTCCCTGTAATTTATACATTCATTGTTGGTTTCTAGGTCATGGGTAGCAAAATGATCTGGCATGTGAGAAACCAGATTCGGGACCTACTTCAAACTTTCACTTTCTGGAAACGAAATAGGCTGGTAGCATTATAAAACTAGTTCACAGCTGCTTAAAGCAAACTAACTTGCCTAAACTAACAGCCTGATCTTTCACACTGATCCTCAGGTCAACTAGCTGTAAAGAAGAAAACTGATGAGATTTATAGCTACCTTCAACAAAATGAAGGTGGGGTTCGTTATTTGTTTAATGACCCATAACATTTCACTCTGGTCTAGTCATTCTTGTCAGTACGCAACCGATACACAAATTCCTACAATGACCAGGAAGAACAGAATATGCAAAAGAGTAGTTAGCTATTGCACAGTAACCACTGTGTTTGTGATAAGCAACTCAATAAATTGCAGTGTGCCTTTATGACTGATGTAAGTGAGATGGGAATTTCTGAGAGATGTAAAGCATTTTGTTCTTGGCCCACAGGCTGCCTCCTTCTGCTCCAGCACCAGGACAAGCCTGCGGATGCTCCAGCCCCTCTGCAATATCAGAGGGGTTTGAAAAACAGGGAGGGATGCTATCCAGAGTGTAAAATCCGGAAAGGTAACAATTAGTAGGGGAAGGGCAAATAACTGATCTTTTCTTACTCCAGCCAGTGTGTGCCACAGCGGGGTCCTCACTGTGACTGCCAAGCCACACCTTTCCACTTGACAGGATGAAGAACCTTTATCTCTGTCAGTTAAAAAGTGATTGAAAAAACGCTCTCCCAGACTCCCAGCTTCAACAGGCAAGTCCAGGAACAATATTGTGGAAGTTGCTTTTCTTTGCTGTTCTATGGATTCCTGATACTAGAAGAGCACATCACCCGAGCTCAGCTGCAGCAGGTCTCCAAGATAATGGGAATTACACAACACTTAGCCAGCAACACCTAATCAGGACATTCATTTTGAGATACTGTGGCAGGATGGCCTGAGCTTCAGAGTGCCCAGCAGCGACTATCACCTCAACATCTTGACCCTGGAAAGGAAGATCATGTCTACCGTGTGCAATCACATTTCTTCTGATGCCAGCCATGTAGGTAAACTAATAGTTTTAAAAGGAAAGCCTGAAGCCTTTCTGAAGACAGATTTTGGGTGAAGTTTTAGTACCACCATGTCTTCAATGGAGATAGTGGGAAATTGTTATGGGTATCTGAGGCAAAGATCTCAACGAGGCACACAAGAAACTCCAGTCCTACACGCAAACCACACAGACATGCTCTGAAGGAAAAGGAGCAAAAAAAACGGAAATCGTAGTTCCATTTTTTTCTATTAACTCTGTCCCACTCTGTCATGTCTTGATAGCCTCCAGCGATGAAGCGCCCCGTCGGCAACATCAAGCTCAGAGCATTCCTTATACTGCTGTGACCCTCAGTACATTGTGGGACTGGGCTCAAGGACTTCTGTTTCCCGAGAGCTTGTGGTCCAGCTGGAGATACTATGACCATAGAAGCACAAGTGACAAACCGTTGTAAATACAAGAGAAAATTGAACCACAGAGTATTTTCCAAGTTTTGACTCACTGAACCAAACATTTGCAAAAGCTTAGTTACATGTCCAACTAAAAATACATGCTGCCTAAGAAATGCTACATGATTTTAAGTAAGAAATTTGCCACATGCCCAGTGAGGTATGAATGACACTTTTAGACAAATGCACTCAAAATGTTTGCAGAGCCTGGACAATAAAATTTCCAAGCACTGTTGTCACAATCTTCCTCTTCAAGTAAGAACTTTAATTGCATTATTTTCCTAAAAAGTAGGAAGTGAAGTGCTTATTTAAGAAAATCAGCCATACACTAAGCAGTCTGACATTCTTGGAAAAAAAGAACATTTCATTTGTGCAGCAGAAGACAATGGTCAATCATTAACATGATCAGAAATCATTACAGGTCCTTCTAGCGACTGCTGTTCTGCTGCGCTGTTCATGAGGATCTCTTCTTTTAGAAGCAACACTCAACAAGTGTTCTCCCAGTAAAAAATATGTAAACCTCTTCTTACTGTTATATTGACTTTGTCTACAGAGTAACAAGGGAAAAAGTGTCTAATAGAGAACAGCAGCCTTTCTCTGCATGTGAAGAATCAGATCCCTGTGCTTCCCCAAGCCGACAGAGGTGGCGAAGGGGTACTGCTTTGTGTAAACACCATACACGACTGGCCAAAGATGAGGGAATGACTTTTCATATTAACTTCTATGGATTCGCCAGTACATCTGATCGGTTAAAAGTCTCTCAATGAGGCAGAGAAACCACCAATAGAGTTTCTGCTGCAGAGGGTGAAAAATGCTCCTATTCCATTTGTGCAAATACGCTGGGCTCATGCTATCAAACACATGAATTCCTGTCCACACTCTCTCCATCTCTCCTGCCATCAAAAAATAGCAGGGACAAAATTGGCCTCATTTCCTGTATATTTCATATAGACCTAAATGTTCTTAAGTATGTTTTCAGGGAATATATTTTAAGGCTGCTACGCTCACATCTGATCTCCCACTCTATGCTTTTAAGATATTAAATAGGCTTTACCCAATAAATCACATGTTTTGTGCCTTGGAATCACATGGTATCTGAGATCACCAAAGGCTAAATCCTGGACTATTCACATTCAGTACATGCAAGTTTGAGGGCCCAGGTCGAAAAAATAAAGTATAAGCTGAGCAACAACCTTCCCTGCAGGGAAGGCTAACAAAAAAAACCCCCAAAAAACCCAAACCACACACACACCAAAAAAACCCAGTGTCAAGGTAGAGAAGCAGCCCCTATTGCAATCTCCAGCAATCCTCATCCCGGTTCCCACTCCAGCATTGTACCACCTCTCGCTCCACCACGGGAAGATCAACGTTGAGGGTCACGGCACCCTTGGCATTGACCTTCTCATGTGTCCCAGCATAGTCTAAAGCCTACAGAAAATGGCACTGACCACCCAAAACTTGAGTGGGATGATTATCCTGGAGGCTTTTTTCCTGTTGAGGGATATAACAGCTGGGTAGGAAGAACAAAACGACTCTCTTTCCCTCAGTTTTTCACAAAGGCACACAGGACCCGACTTTCCTGCCACTCACACTGCGGCAAGGTTTGCTCCTGAGCACCACGGCAGCAAGTCCAAACCCGTGGTACAACACTGAATAACCACCACAAGAAAAAGAAATGCTCCTTCAAGCTCTCCCTACCTGAGCTGGAAGGCCCCCCTGGGGGAGGAGGGCAATGGGCAGCTGGGGGGGCTGACCACCTCCCACGGGAGCAAGGAGCAAGCCTCCTGCTCTCCTTCCCACTGACCAGTCCACTCAAACACCAGCAGCCTCCCACGCACAGAACTACAGGATCTAATCTTTGATGCTTTACAATAGCACAAAGACAACATAAAACACATGCAAGAAACATTGTGGAAACTGTGCCAGCACTTTAAGGAACGCTCCCTTTGGACATGAAGCCTTTTTTAGCCAAACCACTATGATTTTGTTTTAGTGACTCATACAAATGGATTCTGGATTAAGGTTTAAAAATGGGATATTTTCTCTTCTGCTTCTAGGTTGACCTCGAGACATGTGAATGAAAAAATAGCAGTAAGAATATTAGGCTGGACTTACATTCACCAACAGACACTAAATAGGGATCTACTAAATTTGTACAGCTTAGCTGAAGTTTCAAATATATAATTCTGAAAATGCAATTTCTCCTGAAGTTGGGCTGGGCAAGGATCATAAAACTATAAAAAGATACTTTGTCCCTAAAGACTGCAAGCAGCTAATCATTAGCCACTCGTTTATAGTGTTTACCTTTTTATTACATTATTCTGATATTTTTCCTTTGCAGGGACCTACTCCTTATTTCTACCATATGGGTAACAAAAAAGATCCACTGCCTTTAGGCAAAGTGTTTTTAAAGACAAAGACATTTGCCAGATTAAAAGCAAACATACAAAGTGTACATAAATTTGTGTTTGACTACTGTTGGGCATCTGGAATGGCACACATTTTCTTTGGAAAATTTTTCTTCCCGTTTTTTATACAAATGACAGTAAAATATGTACCCAGCAGCAAACTGAGAGAACTAAATTTAAAACGCACTTTCAGACCACTTTTTCTTTTTTTTTTTTTTTTAACTTCTCTTTTCCAAGGCAAAAGGGGAGGAGGGAGCTTGTACCGATGTTTTGAAGTACTGTAAGTTCTTTTGCCTTTTAACAGAAATATGTAAACAAGGTGTATGACTGTAGGGTAATGTTCTAGTCACAAAGCATTCAAGAGCCAGAGTGAAGCTATTTAAAGAATGGAGTATTCAATTCCTGAGGCCAGATGCTAGTATAAATATGAAACTATGTTCACACTGCAGATTAAATTATTTTTAGTTTCTGCATTTGAACTGCCAAAATTATTTGGGTTGGGTTTTTGGTTTTGGTTTTTTTTTTACTGTACCACAGAACTTATGGGGCCACATTTTTATGTATTTGAAGAGAGGATTAAAAACACAAGCGTAAAAGGACTTTTTCAGCTATTTTCTCTGTGCAACAAAACTAGAAGTGTATAGTGACATACACTGTCACAAGTAAGGGTCATTCAGGGAGTAAGAAAACTAAAAATAAAGATGGAGCTGAAACATTTGAGATTCTTGAAATAGATTTTTATAGTACCTTATCATTTAATTTTCACCCCACAAAGCTCCTAATCTGGAAATACTTAGTGTAAAAGAGAAGTGGAGACTGTGGTTTTAAAATAATTAAAGAGAAAAAACATGCATTAAGACTGCATTACACACTGTCTACTCTGTTTGCCATGAGAGCTCACACAGATATTGCTAAGAATATTAAGTTAAAGTCAAGAGTAATTAACTAAAAACAAATAATCAATAATCCCATGACCTTGCCATAGCAAAAACACGAATCCAAGAGAGAAAGTCAACGAAATAAACTGTGGGTAATGGAAGCAAATCTAGGCTGACTGAGTAGCTGGGTATCTCTGACACATGCTACAGCCTAAAGTCACCTACGAGGCTACCAAGGATCCCCCCTTGCTGATGACCACTTTAATGTTGGGGGTTTTTTTGGCTCTGCAATTATCTTCTCTTTGCTTCATCACCTGGCAAAGACAGAAAGGCCAGGATGTATCTCAAGGACGTGATTCATCTGATGATGTCAAGGGGCTAGTCTACCAAGACACAAAAAGTAAAACAAGAACCACATGGAGGGATGTCAACCAAGTCATAGACCCTTCCTATTGCGAATACAACAACTGCCCTGGAAGGGCTGGATGTACAGCCAGGAGCGTAAATCTGTGAGAAGGACGAGCAGAAAGACTGCAACTTGGTCAGGGGAGAGACCTCCTGCAACACTAAGGAATGTGGAATTACTGAGCAGACTTGCTCTGCACCGCGCTGAACATGCATATTTTGCTGATGAGTTAGAATAAGGATGAGGCCAGTAACACCATACAGCTGGCTGGGGGAAGATGCTAGGAGGGGAAGGGGTCCTGCAGAGCCAGGGCTGTAACCTGTCCAATATTGAGATGTGTGAACCGACACTAAGTACCTGCAGAGACTCTGTGACTGCCCCAGTTCAGGAAGGCAGGGGACACCAGGCTTAATTACAAACAGGTGATGTGGGACATGCTGAAAGCTGAACATGCTCTTGAATCACACATCAGGTTCGGCCCCAGTTCCTAATTAACTGTTCTTATCAGGCACGGATCTCCTATCACAACAGCCTCCTTTCGGTGGACAGGCTGACAATCCCAGCCTTCCCTGGGTATTTACAACAAGCTTTTAAAATGCATTACCCTGCACTTTAGAGAAACCTGGGACCACAACATCTGGGCTTTGGTTCTTTTGTTTCTCAGTAATAAAAAGTGAAAAAAACCGATGCAGCTGTGGATAAAATGCCCAGGAACACAGCAGCTACCTTGTCATCCTTTACCTATTTTCCAATCACTAGCCTCGTTCACGGGAGCAGAACAGGACATGAGGGAACTTGGAGGAGGACGAGAGGGAACATTTCCCACTTTTTTCCTAAATTAGATTTTCGATTTGTTATAGGATCCTTGAATTGTACAACACGTGGGGATCTATTCCACTCATGACACACATGCATAACTCCCCTTGGCACTAATGGGAATGACGAACGTGTTGTGAGAGGAGAATTGCCCCCTAAAACTGCAGGACTGTGAACAAGGTTGTAAATATATCTCAAGGTTCTGGTAACATTAGAAACCAGCCTAGCGTCTTTCTCATGGTTTATTATGATATCACCAAATCCCCTCTATGTATTTATAGCCTTGTAATTCACAATTATTCTGGGTCCATAAATGTTTTTGGCATC
Organism: Calidris pugnax; assembly: GCF_001431845.1. Taxonomy (NCBI): domain Eukaryota; kingdom Metazoa; phylum Chordata; class Aves; order Charadriiformes; family Scolopacidae; genus Calidris; species Calidris pugnax. The sequence continues at coordinate 5,796,993 of NW_015090828.1, read as the reverse complement.
CGAATGTAGAACTGATACTATTATTTCACATATTATGGTACTGTCCGTGAATGCTAAATTTATTCCAGCAGAGACTCCTGGAGTTCATTCATCAGATATTTTATGCTACTGTTCTTTTAATGATTCATTTATCCTTAGTAATTTTTGTATTCTGAAGTGTGGCGTCTCCAGCCGACAGCACAATGCTCTGCTGAATTATCTTTTTCTTTCACAGCATAACAAAGTAGAGCACAGTCAAATTGAAGATGGCCTTTAGTACACTGTCAGAACAATACTGCTTACCAAGCATATCCAGACACATTTCTCAAACCACATGTAATGCTCTGGCTGCCAACATGCTCATAAAGTCATTAACCGGCATCTTAAAATGAGGGTGTGATACATATATTTAAATGCTTAGGAAAATCAAATGTATGCTCTTCTAGAAGCTTATTTTGATTTTCAGCTTCTACGTATATCAATTATGCAGCAGCTGTGCAGATGTAAAAATTCACCTTGATTTTTCACAGGCTGCTAAAAAAAAATATTCCTGCTAAAATAATACACATTATCTATCACTAACAAAAGCTTCTTTACAGCGGTATTTGTCCTTCACAATGTAACAGAGCAAGAGAGACCCAGCTGAAGGTTCACGGTGCTGAGGATTCATTTTTACAAGCAAATTATTATTAGCAGTAAAATAAGGGAGGAACTTATTTTACATGGTACAGATTTTACTAAATGAAGTAAATAAAGGTTATGCCACAACGCTCTCCAATACAAAACTACCCAGTAAGTTGTAATTCATGCTGTTACATTTTTTAAATGTACACTTTCTCTGTCACCCACTCCCACCAACTGCAGTCCAATTTATACACATACTGGGTTTAACTCCTCCCTTCCCAACAACCCTCATCTATCAAAGGTCTCATCATGCAAGGATCACCAAGCCAGCAAAGAGAAGCGTGAAGCAAATCAACAAAAAAGAGATTAAGCAGTTACAATACTGACACTGAGAGTCTTAAAACTCGGTTTAACAAGGGCAAGGATGCCAGAACCACAGTCTTCTCCTGTGCACACATATGGCTGGTCTTGGTGCTCATGAAGGTGACATGCAATGCTTTGGGAGATCCCTGGGCTGCCCATGTTGGGAAGGCAGCTTTGCTGCTGCCTCATCCAGTCACTGGAGCCAAGCCCCTTCCCACACTCCTGTCCTACACCTTCCTTGTCTTTCTAGCCAGCCCATCTCCCACCTTCCCTTGCCTGCCCAAGCAAAGCTCCACCTCAGCACATGTTGCTGAGGTCCCCACAAATGCTAACACGGCCATTCACTGGTATTACAGCCCCACACAGCTTGAAGAGCAGCCCAGCTTTTGCTCCTGTGTGCCTCTGTCCCAGCAAATGATCTTGTGAAAAGAGAAAGGGGAGAAAAAGCAAGCCTCCTCCTTCAGTTTCACAGATGCACAAAGGATGCTTTCTCTGACAAAACACCATGGCACGAGATATGCCATCTACAAGAAGACAAATGCTGTATCTCAGAGAACAAGCACCAGCCTTTCTGCAACACAGCAGTCAGGACTGGACCAAGATATTTAGGAAGACAGACAATGACAGGCCAGGCACATCGCAGTGCCCCCGTGAACAAAAGGCACACTGCGACTTTCTGGGCACAGGAGTAAAGAAGAGGCAACTCAGAAGAGCAACTTGGAAGGGAGATGCTGAATAAGCTGGGTTTGGCTTTTCTCCTCCCTCCTGGAAAGGAATTGACACCCAAATCTGGCCATGCTGTCAACAGCACCCACAGAAGAGACTGAGCATCTCAGCACAGCAGCACAGGTCACAAGCCAGAATGATTCATTAGCTGGTACGAAGACAGCTTTGACTTGATTAACGGAGCATTCGGAGTCAAAGATGACCACAGGACTCCAAGTCTGGGCTCCAGCAATGCAGAATTACAGCACAGGAAAACAGCCAGGCTGGAAAAAGAGGACATCCTTGAGGCCCACCCAACTATACCACAACACTATATAGGTGCTGGGTTTACACATCTCGGTACTCAGCCAATTTTTCGCTGGCTGGGTGGAAAGGCTATAACAGAGGAAAAAAGGTGTTGATGATCTATGAGTGACCAAGAGCTCTGAGCAGCAACCATGGCACACAGAGGAGACCGCTGATCACCTCCCTCCATGGCACTGGGCAAAGGGAAGCGCAGGGACACAAAACAATAGACATCCCAAACTGGGTCCCTCTGGGACCCAGAAACAATATGGGCAGGGACGGAAACTAGAGGGAAGGCTGGGGAGGAAAACAGCACCCTCTAAACCCAAAAGTTAAAAAAGAAAAGGAAAAAAAAAAAAAAAGGCAGACATTGAGATAAAGTCAGATTCAGAGCCCAGCAGCGCTGCACCAGGAGGCACACGTTTCCAGTTACTGGAACAAAACCTCATGGTCAGTAAGAATTAAACACAAGATCCAACAGTGACTAGAAGGGAAAAAATCCTGGAGAGCAGACACATGTGGGTTATTACACAGCCTGGCAAGGTCAATCTCGGTGCTAAAAACAGACAAAAATAAAAAAAGCTGTCAAACATTTTTAAAGGGACACTGTCCCACACTGGTTGCTTTGACACTGCCTGTGAATGGTCCTTATTTTTTATCTACTTATTTTGTAATTATGTAGGCTACTCCTGTTCCAACCAGAGGCTGCAACAAAACTCTTATTGATGGTGCAAACTGCTGGAAATTCGGCTTTAGGAGAATGTGGGGTAGTTCCTTCTAGCTTCACAAAGCAATAAAATTTAACTCTTTCTCTTCCGCCTTCCCTGTTTTGCAGCAAGGATTCCTCCCCTGATGCTTCTGAATAGACCAGACCAGCACTGCAATTGCAAATGGCTGTGCTCTACACCAACGACAAAGTGCCCTGTCATACCAATACATAATTGAAAACGCTGACACAGTGACAACCGCTATCAGCACAATTCTGATAATCATGTTAGTTTGCTCCTGCTGCAGGAACCGGTGGGGGTGGGGAACAGGCACTGTGATTTAGGGGCTACCTAGAGAGAAGTTACGTGGGATTTTGTTTACATTTCTTGGCAGATCTTCCACATTTCAAAGAACAAAATACCCACCTCCTCAATTCCCAGGGGCAACGCTACCACCCCCCCTTTTTATAAGACCTCAAAGGCGGGTCAAAGTTTGAGAAGAAATCCAAATTTTATCTCTTTGATAAGGCACGCTTGAAGTTTGAGATGTGTGGTGCTAGAACTCCTTTCAAGAGCCACAAATAGATGAGATTCAACATGATCCAGTGGTGAATGAAAAGCCTTCCATAGCCAGTGCTGCATATTAAAATGTTTTTGTCACCCCCATATGCTTCCGCTGTAATGAACTAGGCTGTCCCCAGAGAAAGGAAGAAATTAACAGCACTTAAATCATCCCAGCACTGCTCGGGCAAACACGTGGCGTGGGGAAGGACCAGGTGGCTACAGACAACCTCCTGAGGACCCCACCAGCCTCCTTCCAGGGAGGCTGGGGAAGGTGCAGAGGAGAATAGCGGTGGCTCAAGAGAGAGGGGCAAGTGAGGAGGGGGAGCTCCAAAACACTACTGGAGATAGGGTCACCTCCAGGAAAAGATGCATCATTATCACAGAATTATTGGTGGTACACCACACCTAACAACACCATCCCCTTTTAGCATTTAAAAGGCAGTCAGCAACTAAACCCAACAAGTATTAGTTATCTTAAACCAACTGGCTAAAAAATAATAAAAATAAACATTTATCTTGCCCTCTTCACACAAGGCCAAAATTGTCTGTCTGCTCAGCACCTCAGGTTCTCTCCGATTTCGAACATGTTAGCACTAAACGTAAGTAGTAACTAAACCAGAAGAAGATGTAGAACCAAAGGAAGCCTTCCTGCTCCATGGGCTCTCTGAAGAGCAAATCTCAGCAGCGCTGGTCCACAGCTGGCCAGTGCTCTCCTGCCGCAGCAGCACTGGCATGTGCTAGGAGCTGCACAAACACAGAAGAGAACACCAGGCCACAGTCCTTCTTCCCCCAAGGGAGATGTCCTCCTCCATTCAGGCTCCGTGGAGCACAACCGACAAGTCATGTAATAGCCTCATCTACGGCAAAAGAGCTGTTATCAATTGGGCTGGTTAAAATGAGTTAGAGAGGTCACTCTGACCCACGAGACAAAAAACAACATACGTTGCACAAGGGCAGAGAAGGGAAAATGGGATAATGGGACACTTACAGGAGCTTTACCAAGATCAAAATGGCATTCAGCTAGGGCAATGGGGACAGAAAGGCACAAGGAAGAGGCAAAGAGTGCAGACAAACAGAGAAGAAGGGGAGGGGAAGAGAGTTAAAGGCATGACTTAGGCACAAAATATCCAAAGTAGCTGTAATCTGAATAGCTAACAATTAGTTGGTCAGAAAATTATTGCATCAAGTTAAGCCAGGCGGGCCTGAACTCAGCAGCACACGACACACAATGAAAAAGGAGAGTCGGCGTCAGTTCAGAAGTCACCGCAAGTGTCTGAGCATACTACTGCTGCAGATTATCAGTTTCGATAATATTATAGTTTGACTACATTACGACTTGATAATCTTCATCTGGAGAGGCCGTGCTTGTTGCAAGGCCGCTGGTAAGTGAAATCAGAAGGGCCACGCAACAGTGTACGCCAGCACCGGGCACGGTGGCTTCCTGGGCACCCAGGGGTGACAGCACCTCCCTGCAAGATAGCTCATCCCTGCTTCTCCTTCTCCTTCCAAACCCACCGCCGTCTGCCGCAGATCGGCCAAGTTACACAGCAACACAAGACAGGACGAGGAGCTGGGATCTCCTGGGTGAAGCAATGCAAATGATGAGACTGGTAAAGAAGAGAAGGAAAGGAGAGGGTGAGCCGGTCCTGCAGTATCCAGCCCCTGCCCAGCAAGCTCTGCTGGAGGGATCGAAAGAGCCAAGTAGGAAACAACTGCTGGAAAACCACCTATGGACTAGAAAAGGGCAACTGCTAAAATATTAACCTCTGATGGAAACAGTACTTTTCCTGGACTTCACAAAGATCCAGATTCTAGACCCCCAAATGAAAGATAGGACAGGACCAATTCCTAAATTTTCTTTGGGTTCCCCCTCCCTGGACCCAAAAAAAGCAGTAATTGCCGCAAAAAATCATTCTGTAAGCACCAGAACTTGCTCATCTCCATTACTAATGCTGCCGGTGCAGGAACAGGAGCGCCCACAGCACGGCAACCTCAACCACCCATTTTGGTATGATAAAGACTCAAAAAGGACGGATAAAAATAGTGGCAATGACAGTCTGGGGACCAAACCCAGAGCTCTGTCCTGTCAGACTCGTGAGCCAGTGGGGTGCAGGCTGCGGGGCTGGGGCAGCAGAGGCTCCCACCTCCCCAGCACAGGCACAGGGACCATTTGCTCCTCAGCTAAAACCAGCCTAACCCAGACCAACAGAGCCGGCGAGTACTAAATTCAGTCATTTTCCCCTCAGTCTCTTCTCTCAATTTCAGCTCTGACTCCTCTATCTTTTATTTCTTTTTCTAAAGACACATTTAGAGATGAAACCATTCATAACTGCCTATCCACAGACAGTTTGTGGCAGCATAATTGACAATGAGTCTGCTGCAAAAATGAAAATGCTGTTTTAATAACCTTGGCCTAAAATACATTCTGTTGTATGCCTCAAAGGGTTTCAATAAAAAGTCAACCTGTAGAGACATATTTTCTTGGCTTAAACAACAATCCAAAGCATATAAATGTAGTCCAACTATAATGACATATTTATAGGCCAATAAAGCTTACACTGCAGCTTTCATACTTCACTTAAAGGAAGTCTGTAAGAAGCAGTGTTATATAAAATAATTTGAATTTTTTTTTTCGAACTATAGCCCAAGGAATACAAATATGCAACTTTGCCATATTTAACTGATAGTGTTTACATTGCTTAGTTGCTAAAAATTTTGTAAAACTAAATAATTCCTCATTTGGTGACTTCCCACTGGTTTACCAAATATGGGTACACACGTCCATTTATTACAAAGAAAAATCCCCTAAATAATTCTAAAGACAAAAATAAATAACTAGCGGCCTTAGTAGTGAATGATTTAATCAGACCAATTCTTCTGGAAAAACAGGTTCTCATGTTCATTATGAATAATACATTCCTAAGCAACTCTATTTTTATATGCTGCATTGTTGTTATTCTTTATTTTTTCTCAACATTTGAAAGAAATATTCAGAAAGCTATAAATAGTCTTGAGACATAAACTGCTAGCATTCAGTATTGACATATTTGTAGAAAGGGACAGAATGTATAACATAAATACCTGAACAGGCAGAAAGAAATAATTCTTAAAAATCATTTTTCAGGCTGAAATCTTGAAGCTCACACAAAAAAATGCGATTGCTAGATCTTTTATTTAATACAGTCCTAAGGAAAAGTTCTGCATAATTCACTAGTGATAAAAACAACGGCATTTTACAGAAAAAAAGCCAACAGTTTCTGCAGAAAAGAAAGGCAAAGAGAAAAGCAAAAGAGAAAAAAAGACAAAAGAAAAAACAGGTGAAAAAGAGACAAGAGGAAAAAAAGATAAAAAAAGAAAGAAAAACAGAAGGGAAAAAAAGAACAAAAAAGGAGACAGCACTACCACATTTGAATTAGGGTCAACTTTTAATTATAGGTGGTTTCTTCAGATTGTGGATTAACCAGGTGTCACCTTAGTTTTGACTGAGTGCCACAGAGCGTATGGTACATGGTATATATACACTGTATTCAGGGCATATGGGGCTCACATGAGGCCTCACTTTGCCCAGTTATTGTCTAAAGTTGCCCTGCTCCCAACACCAACGTGTTCCATTAAGTGTGCATGCACAGTGCCACTTCCATGGCTCTGTATCAGCCATGTTTTCATTTCATCCGGGTTATTTCACCCTTCACCACTCCTGGATACGGTGTGAAAACTGATTTTGTTTCTTCTGTAAAGTTTTTGTTGAGCTCTTTGGTAGGGATATAATTTCCTATTACCTTCTACAGCTTGTTTTGAAAAACATCTAGTAGGAAAAATTTCTGAATCTACTCACTTCTATGGTATTTTTCTGTAATGGAAACATGTCATTTCATAGGAAAGAAGGGGTCCAGAAGATCACCTTGTTTATCTAGGCCTTTTCAACACCTGGTCCAGCAACTTCCTCATCTACAGCCAGGGTTAGATGCGGGTTTCACTAGCAGACTCATGAATGGCCCACCAGACTGGCACAAGAAGGGGTTTGTTCCCTTCAGATCCAAGTTCTGCACAGAGCAGCCTGCCCCGACGCAGCCACCCCACTCTGCCCCATGGGGAAGCCCTCCATGAAACATCCCCATGGGTGCAGCACTGAGCACCCGATTACCAGAATGGTGTTGCAGTGGTGGGAAGTGGTGGATGTGCAGATCTCCATTTGGACTAATTACCCTTGCTAATATAGCTGTGCCGATGCTCTCACCTGAGGGACCTTCGCAGGACAACGCACTGTGCTCCCTCACAGTTTACAACCCTGTTTTAAGAGAAAAAATACCCCATCCCATTGTGCTGGAGACCAACTGCAGCAGTTATTGCTAGTAAATCTTTGATCACTGCGGTTTAGCATTGCTTTGTTGGCAAGATGCTGAGTATTGGAAAAGGTCTGCAGGCACACGCCGTAGCAGGCAGTAAACCTGCCATTTTGACAGCAAAGAAGATACCACTCGGGCAGCTCAAATCTCTGTGCCTTGGACATTGCAACGTTGTGCTACTGCCTTTGTCCACAGCTGGGGAGATGGCAATTCCCAGAGCACAATGTCAACCTTGACCAACCACTCAGAATGAGAGAAGAAACTCTTCTTTACCTGGTGGGCTTTAAACCTCCATCCCACAGCTAAGCCAACCGAGAGACCTCACAGGTTGCCTACGGGACACAACCAAATAGAGGCTGCTTCACAAGCAAGGAAGATCAATGTTCTGAGCTTTTCTCAGCTCTGGGAGGAAAAATATGCTTAAATTCCTGGGTCTTTCAAGTAGTGAAAAATCATCTTGCTGCTAGATTTAAGAAATTCCCTTGATTGCCTTTCATAGGCTAGATCCATTGTTTGTATCAATATATCTAATCAGGTACGGGCCTTCTTGAACTTTTGGTTTCACTGCTGCCAACCAGTCATGATGAAGAAAAAGGCAATCATAATTAAACATTAGGCAAAATACTCTTCTCTACTAAAAAAAAAGACCCAACAATAAAGCCAGAGCCACCAACCAAAAATGAGCAACATCAGAATGTGGGTTATCAAAATTATACCATATAGTTTGCATTCCATAAGTGCTTTCAGTATAACCCCTACTTTCAAAGGCTTAACATGCAACTATAGGCTTTAGGCTTAAAGATAATTTTCTTCGGCTCCTAGGGTAGATAATAGCAATTTCATAACTTACCACAAGGGTTTTTTTGTTTGTTAAAAACAAAAACAAGAAAACACTAACACACAAAAGTTCTGTCTGAAAAACATTAAGATTCTTTCGACACAACAAACAAATGCAAATAAATGTAGCAAGTAAAGAAGATGCCAGGGCAATAGCAGAGAAAATTACTGCATGTAATTACAAACCAAAAGAAACCACACAGAAAAGCAAAGGAAAAGAGAAAGAATTGCACAGGTTATTTTTTTTTTCCTGGAGATGTAATGAAAAATAAGATCAACTTCCAATTTTACTTCAGTCTTCCAACCTACATATCTAATGGTGAAACGCAAAATTGATAAAATCACTTCACCATTTGATAAGATCAGAAAAATGAGATGCAGAAGATAAGTCCTCCAAGGCAGATCTCCAGCTTAGCACAACTTGGCTTCGATGCCAACACAGTCATGCCATTATAAAACCAAACTTGGCCCTGCATCTCCTGTTCACATAGGTACAAAAGCATTTCCTCACATGCATCAGCCGTAGCTTTTGTTACCTTTCCGCCCATTACGGCCTAATACGCTCTTCAAACTTGGAACTTTTGTTAAAAGCTTGGTACAACAGAGAAACGCCCCTGGAATGCATTTCAAAGTGCTTTCTCTGACAGCTATTATGCATCCAAAGTCCTAATACCACAAACAGACACGTTTACCTACAGGAGACCCATCCCCCTTGGACCTTGGGCCCCCACCTCTTGGACCCTGGGCCCCCACCACAGATGTGAGAGGTGCAAGTATCTGCACACCAAAGCAGCCCCAGAGCCGCAAACCTGTCTGCAACCATCCAAAGTAGCAGAGCTACCATCTCCCTTCCTGAAAACGGACGGAGAGAGAGCAGAGGTGTATCTGGAGAGAAGAGTGGAGTGCTCGCAGAGGCCTATGCTGAATAGTGACATAAAGCTCACAAGGAAACGCTATAGAAGGCTATGGAAGGGACATCTCCCTGCCAAACGAGACACAAAGCTGACTGTATGGAGACAGGACAAGCACCAGAAGCAGGTGACAATGCTGTGCTTCCAGAAGATGGGACGTGGGAACCGAAAGGACTTTGTTCTCCCCTGCCCATCAGAAGATGCCTTGGGAAGAGGTTTTGGGCTGCTCTGCCCACAGTGCACAGCTCTGACCCGACCCCCAGGCCTGGGGAAGGGAAGCCCTTGACAATCCCTTGAGCGAGCATTTCCAGGGTTTGAGCCTAGTGCTCGGGGAAGTGTCTACAGAGCAGACAGGTATCACAGAGCTGCCCCACACTAGTCTCAAAGAAGCCTGTGATGTGCTCACCACCGTCACCACCACCACCACCCATCCCGCTCAGGTATCTCATCACCACACCTCCGCCTGGAGCACACAGACATACCTTGGGAATCAGCGACGGCTTGGCAGGATCGGGCTCATCTGCCTTCAAATGACGCTCACCCACGGGCCCCTCCCCACGGGAGAAAGTAAAGGATACTCACCAAGGTCAGCCTTTTCCTTCAGGATGTCTTTGAAGTTCAAGCCGCTGTTGAGCGTGGATTGTCTGTATCTGGTCAAGGCCTCCTTCTGCCCATTCTTCCCCACATCCATGGGCTTGACCGGCTCAGCCCGGAAACCACACTTCCACTTGGAGAAATCGGACTGTGCCCATTTTGCCAAGTCCTCAAGCTTCACAGTGACTTTCTCTGAAACAGCGATAACTTCATCCTGCAAGAAGCCGTCAAACAAGAATACAACACGTCACGCAGGGCTCCACGATGACTGATAAACCCATAATGCCGTGTGTTCCCCCAGCCTATTGGAAAAGCTCATCTTGCTGTTGGCAGATTAATTTTTCTGTAATACAGAAAAGCTAGTACTTCATCTATTCCTCCTGCCACCTAAATGGAAATATTAGTTGTTTACTGGAAACAAATACACGTGATCTAAAGACAATTTCTAGGACCGGGGCAATGATCCTAAAAGGCATTTGAAATGTAGGTTGCCAAATCACATTCTGTATAACCCAAAGCCTTGAGGGAAAGTTTGTTTTTTAGGTGCAATTAGCTGCAAATGTAAAAATTCATGGCTGGATGACTAATGGTTATAGCTAGTCCTGAAATAAATGGACTAAGTAAATCTCAGATTCTTGGAACTCTGACTCACCAGAAAATTCCTGTGTTTATGGTACATTTTCCCTTGGCTTATACACAAATATTGAATTTAACTTTTGTCCTAAAAATTAAATAAAACTGTGATGTAATCCCAAAACAAATACTACATAAATGTTATGTGCTTCCCACCAAAAGAAACTTGCACATTCTCATGTTTCTTAAAACCTTTTTCAAGATCAGAACTGTAATTTTTTTCCCTTCTTAAACATACATTCTAAGAAAAGCACTTAAACTTAGCTTAGCCTCCAGAACATATACTCGAATTAAACAGCTCTAATTGCTGAATTTTATCCTTCCAGGAAACAATCAACTCCTCTCAGTCATGATGAATAAGCAGAATGTTTTATAGCTGACTCCAGTGAGCAAGGGCTCAAGAAAGCCTCAAAAAATAAACAAACAAACATACACACATATACAGCAAGATACGCTCCAGATTTTTAGTTAAAACAGCAGAAATAATTTATGTTGTAACAAGAGCTGGCTGCATACCACACCTTGCACACCGCACATTTCTAGTGCTAAATAAGGTTACAGGTTCTTGGAATAAATAAACCAGAATCCAATTTTTCTCTCAAATAAACACAAGTATTTGTGAAAGGGAGAGAAATTCTTTGAGATATTAAACAAAGAGAAAAGCACAATTGATTCTCTCTGTGTGTTTTTTTTTTTTCCACTGAACACATTCCTCGGGAAATAAAATACTGCTCGATAGGAAAAAAAAAAGCTTTATTGTGATAACTCACACACAATACAAAACTTGAAGTATCTCTAGTAAAAAAGCAGATCTGATATTCCACTCTTTCTTATATAATACAAAATCATTTTATAAGCGGGCACCTTCATTACATTTAGTGCAATAACAAATATTTGGTCAGAAACAAATGGCATGCTTATATGCTAAACAAGCTTGTAATAAAATCTTTTCCTTTATCACTGCACAGCCTAAGAGCTTCCACCGAACAACAAACAATAACAGTGATGTTTTAAATCTCTGTTTATGACAAACGTCAATACTTTGTAAACAAGTGTTGGATACTACAAAGTACAATTTCAATGGATGGTTTCACCCAATTTCATTACACCATCCACTCGAAATAAAAAAGCTGTAGTTGCTATGCATTTTATAGCTATTACACGGTGATTATTAAATGTCAGGATGGAAAAAAATATAAAATATAAATATCAGTCTGCCTGCAGACAATCTCAGTAGTTTCCCGGTGAAGTCCTCTAATTTTAGGATGCTGACTACCATCCCTAGCTGCTACACAATTTCTAATATTCCACACTAGAGAAATCTATTTAGCAGCAGTTTTAATAAAAACCTGACTTGGAGATCAGACGTGTTTTTAGTTAAAATATTATTTTCCAAATAGCTCTCATGATCAAATGATTATGATTTCAATTACTAGTTTCTTCATATCCTTTCCAAGAACTGGTATGACTAATTTTGGCTGGCATACAAAGTAAGCTGAGCAGACAATTTATTAACCAAAAGAAAAGTACAATCACTATTACATCATCAATGAATAAACTTGTTTTCGAGAATACAACATTTGCACACACGCACATCATGTGGGAGGGGGGGGGGGGAAGAAAAAGAAAAGAAACCCTACTGTAATAAGAGCAAAACGACATCAGTGCACTGGCTGCTAGGCCAAGCCTCACAATGGCAGCACCTGCCTCATGGCTTCCAGGCCAAGTGGGCCCATCTCCCACCTGCAGCTCCACCACTATCAGCCCCACCAAAAGCCAGAGCTGTTCCTAACTAATATTAAAGACACTGTCCTGGGGTTTTGGGGTCACCCCAAAGGTGCAATTCTTTTAGCCAGAATACAGAAAAACTACCCTATTTATTTCATGGCCTGCCTCAGGTCGCCCTGCCCTACACACACATGGTAGGCCTGCTCTCTCTCACTGCTCTTTTTTTGAGCTCTTGCTCATTTTTGGCCCAATCCAGAGACAATGGGCCCCAACTCCCCACACACCACGGCAGCCACAGGTGGGACCACGGTCCTCCTCTGAGCGCTGTCACCAACACTGATCCTGCCAGCAAGGGGATGCTTTCCCTCTGGCACCTCACCATACAAACACTGTCGAGCAGCAAAACATGGCCGGTAGCTTCAGCCCCTTCTTCCTGAGGAGCCTGAGCTGAGTTTCCAGAGAGGCCAGCCTTCCCTTGGCTAACACAAGAGGTCACCTTCCCCTGTGCTACCCAAACAGAAGTCACCCAACTATTTTACCAGTCCTGGGATTTCAGTGTGCCTTGCCAAGCTTTCACACATCCCTGAGCAACTTTTCCAAGCTCTTGGGCCCAAAAAATGATGGGGCGGGGGGGGGGGGGGGGCTCTTTTTTTTTTTCCTTTTGAGCAGAAGGTGACAAAAGGGTCCCTCTCCTTTTTTTTGTTAAGCATAAACCATCTTGCAGCCCCGCATCCCAACAAAAGTTGGCTCCTCGTCCAGCCAGAGGAACCCCCATTGCCATTCAGCATCAACCATTGTGCACCTCCTGCTGCAGCCCTTCTAGAGAAACCCTTTATGAGATGACAAAGGAATACAGATGTTGAATAAATAAAAACCAGGTACACGGTGACATATGACTAACAAACCTTTAGAAGATTAAAGAAATCTGCTGTATAACCTTCATGTCATTCATAATAATATCTCTGTGTAAACATGAAAAACCACCCACGTTGCATACAGTGCATATATATATCTATATAAAAATCAACTCATCGTGTATTAGCTATGCTCTGAAGTGATATGTTTATGAAGTCTCCATTGCATGGTTAAGTCTTTAATTGCAATTTTTTCCTGCTACAGTAAGATGAGGTTTGCAGGTGGAAACGGCCAGTGCTGATTTCAGATCTGCTCAGAAATGAGACTTATCTCGGATGTGTCTTTTTGGATACTGATCGACCAATAGCAGACCTTTTCCCAGCTACAAAGTTCTCTAAATCGCGAAATAACTACTGACTATAAAAAGAGGTACTTTTTCTTCTGTTTCTATAAAAGTGGGTATCTAGTCAGCCTATAATTTTAGTACATCTTACAAGGCTCCTGAGCAAAGTACGATACTTTCACCTATCAAGTAAGAAATGGGGAGATGCTTAAGAAAGATGGTGATACAAACCTTTCTCATCCCTCTCTTGTGTTTTTAAGAGCGTATCGGATTTGCATTTTCAGAGAAGTCGTCCAGGGAGAAGGGGACAGTATCTTTTTGAGAGCTGTTACGCTTAAATATTATGTCACTGTTGTCTAAGCAACCATCACAGCCTCCTGAAAGCAGAGAATGCTATATTGCCTGACTCAGCAGATGGTTGAAATACTTACATTCAGGGAAAGAGGTCAGGTAGTTAGAATAGTTTAAAGCAGATAATTATTTTTTAGAAGAAATATTAACTCTTACAAGGCAGAGAGTCACAGGGCAGCAAAGGGAGGTCGTACATCTTGGTTGCACACCCGCATACAGTACGTCACAAGGCCTCACTCATTGCCAATAACTAGGAAAGATTTATATTTTAGAGACGCTGAGGCAGCCTTAAAAGAATTACGGCAACTGAGATATCTCAAAATTTTGACGTGCTGAGACTGTTTTCACTCCAGTGCTTCCAGAGGTCATTTAAGGAATTCTGGAGGGCACGAGCGAGTCGAACACCTGCTTGGCTGTCTCCTAACATCAAATATGTGGCCTAGAGAGAAACAGGAGACGTACTGTAAAAACTCTTGCCAATAATTACAGGAGACACCGTGTGTCATTTATCTGATCAGTATGATTTGCATTAGAAAACATCTTCAAGCCTTTTTACTGAAACCTTTAGCACAGTAGATAGCTGGGGATGCATATTTTACAACCCAGTACATTGCTGATGAAAACACATTCATCCGCAGGAGCAAAAAATACAGTGTGACTCTTACAGACTGCATTCACCAAGGATAATAGAACTGCATATTTCATTTGGGCATAAAAGCCTCTATTATTCTGGGCTTCTTTTACATCCCATGTATTTTTTAGGTTTTTTGTGATTTAGGTGAAAAGGACCTCCCCATACCTTGCCCAACAACATAGTTCTCGCCCCAGGAATCCAGTTCCCTGCTCTAGACCCCTTTAAGGAGCTCCAACAGGGTGGCAGAGGTGGAGAAAGGAAGAAGGGGGCTTATCTCCACTAAGGACCTCTCCCACAGATATGCATTTACCTGGGTGTTTGAGGAGAGTACCATCACCCTTGACAGCCCAGTCAAACCAAACCAAGCCCAAGTCAAACCTGTTAGCAGAATCTGCAGTCCAGAGTTCTCTGTTGCACAGATGCTACCAGGGCTTTGGGCCAGCAGTGGAAACCAGGTCGTCTGAATTCAGCCCTAACCCACTTGCCAAAAGCCCACTCAGGAACCTGAACCTGGGTCTCCAGAGTCATCTCCTAGAAGCACCACTTCACCCAAGATTTCCTCCAGGGACCATATTCAGCCCTAAAGGGGCAGAGAATGTTTGTAGAGGACTGCTTTGCTCTCAGAGGCTTTCTCCAAAGAAGGTCCCATCTCCCTGTCACCTACTGTGGACTGGGGATATACATGATTTTTTTTTTTTTTAAGACTGCAGGATTATAGACCAGCTAAAAAACTGTGGCTGCATCATATAAAAGGTCTGGCTCTGGGAAGCGCCCTGCTCAGCCTCCCTGCAAGGCACATGAAGGACTCTCGCACCATCCACTCCCTCATTACATGTTGCTTTTCCAGTACAACCTTTCCAAGCAGGCTGCAGACCTGGGGATCCAGGGCACACCTCTGCCAGGCTGGAACTGCTGCTCCTGTTCTGCAGTTGGAATTAAGGAGTGATGGGGAAGCATCACAAGAGGCTCCAGCGCCTGGCACGGGCAGAAGCAGCTTTCTTTTCCCCTTCCCTGCCCCAAGTGCCCCATTTGGTACCATCTCCTCCTGCATCCCCTAGCCCAGCGCAGATGGAGGTGTCCTGAAGGATGCTGGAGTGGGGCTGGCCACTGGGGTCTGGGCCTGCAATGCTCCCCAGAGATGCCAGCGTGCAGGGACCTACAGAGACCACCACTCTTGAGAATGGAGACACACACAGCCCGGGATTTCAGCTGGCACAGGGGGGAATTCTAAAAGAGGCCAAGGCAAAACCTTTCATCTGTTAATCCTTTGCTAATTACTTTAAAGGGCTATAATGATCTTATTAAATTCAGGTGACAGGTATTTCCCCAGCCCGCCATGCTGTTTCCCCAGCCCAAGCACAGCCACACACAGCTGTCTGAAATTCATGCTGATGGCAAACACTACGTCCCAACCTTTTCACCCCACCTGCTGAGGTCCAAAAACCCCAAAGAGATAAAGGACACAGGTGAAGCACATTAAGTCTTCTGGTGTTTGCTATCCCTTGTACTAGCAAGCAGCTTTTTCAGCATGACTCAGTATTTCCAAAGCAAGACACGCAAAATGTCCCAGAGCAGGGCAGCACCACGTTTTTGTAGGATGCCTTGTGGGATACTGGTACATCTGGGCCAGAAGTGGGGTGAGGATGGGAGCGCGTGGAGGGATGGCTGAGATGCAGCTGGACATGACAATTCTACTGTGAGCCTGTTCCTTCGTTTCTGGGGTGGTTTTTTTCCTCCCTCCTCCCGTTCCTGAGCAAAGGTTCAAATTGAATTTATATCTGTCATTGCAGATAGAAGTTCTGACCAAAGAGAAAATAGGCTTCAGTCAAAATGTTTTCCCGTCAGATAGCTCGCAGATCTTGAAGAGTTGTTTTAGTTTAGGCAAGCTGACAAGCAATTCATTCCTAATTTTGCCTACTACAGTTACAGTACGAAAAGCTTTCCTCGTAGATTACATAATTATATTTTTCTTAACAAGGAGTACATTGCATTAGCAGGTTTAAATTATGCAAGCTTATTCTTTTGTCTTTTGTTATATTGTGTTCTATTGTGCTGGTAAAACAATATGTGCTTTAATTAGCAAATATCTGTAAATAATTTACTTGCTTTTCATACAGCAGAACAATGGAGCCAATTTTCACATACATCCACTGAGCATGTCTAGGGGGGCTCTTGCCAGAACCTTCCATTGTTCAGTATCTGTATCAATCTGCCCATCATTAGCAGCTAACGTCCAACAACCCAGGAAGAAATTAAAGTTTTGGCCCCCGAGAGCAGCCCCAAGCCCCCCAGACCCGAGGCTAAGCCTTGCAAAGAAAGATTAAAATATCCAGAAAATGAAAACAAACTCTTTTATTATCTATAACCCTGGCACCTTCGCATAGAAACATGGACGCCTGCCAAGCATTAAGGTCATTGGATTAATGCCATAAAATGCCGATGTTCATCTGACCTTCTGACTGCGTTTTAGCTACAAAATAAAAAGCTCAACTTGATACGACACTATGAATCACGCGAGCGTCTACTCTCTGCAGGGTTAACGCTGGGTGTGAACCCACACTGCACATGCACAAACACACATACACACACACAAAGAAAAAAGCTCTTAAATCAAGAGTGGATGACTGTTCGGAGACTTAAGGCATTGTTATTTTGAATGCAAATGAAAGGGCCAGAACAAGCATTGCAAGAATATTTCAATTATGTATTTCCCAGAACTACATCTCTGAGCAACTAATGCAAATACTGCTCCCACAGCAGTAGAACTTCTTCCCGAATAAAAGCATATAAGAGCTTGAATCAGAACATACTTTCTATATCATTCGCATGTTGTTTGAATATTATTAAAAATGCAAAATCTATGTATGCGTTACTCTCCTGAGCAATACAGTAATTATGATTAAGGGACAAGCAGCACAAAAAGAGCCAATTTATCTTACTTGTGCTTAGGAATACTATTGTGTAACTAAGCAACTAAAGACAAAATATAGTCTAATTAATTCACTCCTATGCTTATTTAAAAGACACAATTAGAACATTTTTATTTTCCAGCCTGCACAGTATCTCAACATGCTTGAGGGTGTACCATGTGAGGCCTATTATTCTCCAAAGACAAGAGTTTAATGTTTAGTGCCACTGATCAGACTGGGAACAGCAACTCTGGAGAGCAGTGGGTGTATTTTACAGTCTGAATGCACTGGGAAGTGGAGGGAAAGGGAGGAAGGAAAAAAAAAGAAGTAGGAAAAAAAAAAAGGAATCTGCCTTAAGTGACCACATACACCAGATTGCTGGCTAATGGCTAGCAACATGTGGCTTCTGTGAGTAATATCATTGCCCTCTCCTTCCTTTGCCAGCATATGCTACTGGTGGCAAAAGAGATAAAAATATACAGAGTGGATACGCAATTACCAAAACCATGATATTTTATGACAAATGCCATTTCTCTAACACTGCTATTACAGTGTGCCTGATTTCCAAAGCTGAATTAATTTGAGCAAGTGTACATTGGAGATTGATGCTATTAACATGATTTTTAAAGCACCCTTTAATAATCATAATCTGCATGTTTGAAACGTGTTGTCATTACCAGTGTTGACAGATACAAGCATAAGGCACACACCGTGGAGACTAAAACAGGGTCGTTCTCATTTCAAATAAGAGCGTACGGATCCCTGTATCTCTAAGAAAAATATATTTCTGCGCAAAGGAAGTAGCAGATTTTTCAAGGGGGGTGGCAATAAAGCCCTAGTGCCCCAAGACACCACGCTGGCTGCCCTTACACACCGGGGTAGGACCTCCACACACGGAGAGCCCCTCAGAAATGGATCAGGCTTTCGAGGGATGCTGTGAGAATCCGTCCCAAAACAAAGACAGAATAAACCTGCTGCATCCCTTAACTTCTTTCTGGAAGTATCTCCTTTGCAATTATAAATTACATACATTTATGGAGTGATGATTTTTTTTTTTTTTCTCTCCTTTTCCCCAATTAGTCTGAAAATGCAAAATACTGCTAGGGAAATAATTACAGGAAACTATCTCTCTCCTCTCCTCTGTATGAGCAACGCTTACTCATGTAAATTACTTGCATGAGTAAGGATTATTTGCAAGGCGAAAAGCATTGCATCAGATCCCCAGTTTGGGAGAAGAGATGAAATCAACAAGAGCTCGTAGTAAACTCGGCTGCTGCTGAATGAACCAAAGGCAGAGCCCCACGACGGGCCAGCCTCAGCGGGACCAGCGTTAGCCACCACACAGGGCAGTGCAGGGGACATCACACCAGGCAAAATAAATCAGTCACTTGTTTGGGGTTTTTTTAGGAATCACACACACCGCACCAAATACCATCCCTGGATTTAACGAGCGCCAGCTTTGATATATATATATATTATTAAGGCCGGTCTAATTAATGCCAACACCTTTAAAAACATGAAAATACAAGGCACTAACAAGCGTTTTGCTCTAGAACTGCTTCTGCAAAGGTCAGTCGTCCCACAGCCCCCGCGCTGCCCCTGGGAGCGGGGAGCAGCAAATGAGCCGGGGGACGGTGCGGCCAGGACCCCGTGGGCTGCAGGGCTGGGGGGGCTGAGCCCACCCCAAGAGAGCCCTGGGTGCAGGGTGCCACGCGAGGGGACGGGGCAGGGGCTGTGCCAGCAGCCAGCCAGCATCTCCTTCTCACAGTTGGGTGCTGGAAGAGCTGGGGGGCTGCTTTCCACAGGCGCCCCATGAAAGTTTTCAGCGCGACAGCATGCTCTGTAAGAGCTGCTCCCTCTGGACCCCCAAAGCCCCCCCGAGCATCCTCCTCCGAGCCCCGCAGGAGGCACCTGCCGTGGCAGAGGTCCTTCCCTCCCGCCAGGGAGGTGACACGGGGGACCACGCTGGCCCAGGAGCGGCCGAGAAAACCAGGGCAAGGTGGTGATTTCCTCTGGCAACACAGAGAGTAGATGGTGGCCCTCCCAGGAAGGGAGGACAGACACTTGTTCCCCAGCGGAGGGAAGGGGGAAAAGGCTGCCCCCACTCCCCGGCTGGGGCTGGGCAGTGAGGCCAGAGGCAGCACACCCAGGCCCCTGTGCTTTGGAAGCAGTGACAAAGTTTTCAGTGAAGTAGAGCAAAACTCTTCTAGCTCAACAAACAGCATCCCCAAAGGCACCATGGCTCTCACAAAAAGCGTCCCCGCTGCTCCTGCTCAGCAAGACCACCGGCCTGAACCCAGTGCTGGTCCCAGCCTCCCCACACAAGCTGCTCTGGGAACACCGGTACCTGTGGTGCACGACTGGCCCCATCCCATGTTTGCCATCCACTGAGACCCCCCGGGAAGCAACCTCTGGCTGCTTTCTAGGGGGGAAGGAGAGCTGCTCCATGCCCATGGGGACAGTCAGCCTCAGGAGAAGGGAAGGGTACCTCGGCCACAGCACACCTGGGCCTGAACCCATCGCTGGGCCTGGGCCCCAGCGTTTGGAAACACCCGGTTTTAGCAGCAGTCAGGGTTATATTTAAGTCTAGATGATGAATCCAGCTAGCTATAAAAAGAGTTATATTTACACTTATCACTGATTAGCTCAAACATTTGGCAATCAGATAAAATACGCCATCAGAAATTTCTAAGTAACAGAAGCATGACATACCTCCTGGCTCCCCCTCCCTCCCTCCCCGCAGCCACTAGCTGAATATTGTCATACTGTCGATGCTGCTGTTACAGAAGAGAAGCGGCGAGCTGCTCCTATTAATCACGCTGCTGGCGCAGGTAGCTGCTAGCAACGACGCCCCAATCTCCACTGGGCTCCATCCCCAGCCTGCGCGTCCACCGCCTGCTCCCCCCGCCAAAAATGGTACCGACGACCACCACCCCCACTGCCCCTTGCCTCGGACACCACATGTGTTTAAGCACCAGGGGTGCCAGGTGGGGTGCTTTACCCCCTCGGCAGCCCCACACCACGAGCGGGGTCTCCCCCGATGGCTACAAGCCACCCCTGACCCCAGACCCGCGTCCCCAACCGCAGAAGGAGCCCAGCCCGGTGTTGGGAAGCCCTGTGACCCCAGAGGTGGCCCCGCTGCTCTGGGGACAGATTGGGATGTCGTGTACCTAAGGACTGGTAACAGGGGGCCGGGGGGTGGTTAGGGGATGAGGATGAAGCCGGTTACCCCCACCCAAGCTTTTTGTCTGCCGTCCCCAAGCAGAACCCAGCTCCTTCCAAACTATTAAAAATCGACAATAGTAATAATAACAATAATAATAAAAAAAATCATTCCGATGTCTATAAACAAGTTAATGGAGTAAGTGAAAACAAAGTACATTTCTTAATGGGAGTGTTATGTTGCCCTCTCTAGGCCCTGGCTCTCAGTGCCGGTTTCTGTAGGCTCCCTGCCAGAGAAGTATCACTCAGAGCTGTTGCTGTTGCTGCTGCTGCTGCTACTCTGCTAATGAATGACTAACTTAGGCCAGAGGGGAAATGACATCACCGGGGTGTAAAACACAACTGCATTAGGAAACTTTTTTTACCTGCTTTACATTTGTCATAATTATTCCACACAATACGACCGGCATTTGCATAATTTCAAGGCGTGCCATTATCTTAATTGAAAATTGTTTTCATATGGTTGAATAATGCAGAATGACATCAGTTAAAGCCCCAATGAAATGCACAAGTATAATCACACGGCTAATTAGTAGCGGTGTTTGCATGTAAAAATAAATAAAATTGTGCATATTATTAGGAAGGTACACGCAGCTGAGAACTCTCGTACTGGAGCAGCGTTTTACTCGTGATGGTAGGATTAATTTTCTCTGATGTTCCTACCACAGTAACATGAGCTGATCATTAAGGCGTATTAAAATGATTTGTGTCCCTTTCCCCCCCCCCCCTCCCTTCCAAATATCTTTCATTTTACACACACACACACACACACGAGACACACGCAGGCACAGTTTTAAATAGTCCCCACGGGCAATTTCAGAGCATCCATTGCTCACTGTCACCTCCCTGATTCTTAGGAAAAGGCTCCCTTATCTCCGCGGCACGCACAGAAAATTAAAGTGAAGAGGTGGCAGCGAGGGAAGGTGGCTCCGAAAGGCGTTTCGGCTGCGTAC
>NW_015090828.1:5772860-5773225 GCF_001431845.1 Calidris pugnax | reverse complement strand
TTGAGGGGGGCGGGCGCGCCGGTTATCTGACAGGACCTGCCCGTATATGTCTAATATATAAAGGACCATTTCCTGCGGCGCGAGGGGCGCTGCGCGGGACCGGCGCGCGCCCGGCCGCGCTCCCAGCGCCGGGACCCGCGGAGCGGAGCGGAACAGAAGGGGGAGGCGGGGGCTGCACGGCTGACACCCCCCCCCAACACACACACCGCGGCCCCCTGGGGGCGGGCGGCTCGTCCTGAATTTATTTATCGTTTTTCTTTCCCCGGGCGGAGGGGGGAAAGTGGGTTATCGATTATATAAACACATCAATATTCATGCGCCGCCGCCGCGCTGCGCGGAGGGACGCGGCCGGGCCAGAAGGAAAA
>NW_015090828.1:5709972-5772850 GCF_001431845.1 Calidris pugnax | reverse complement strand
GGGGGGTGGGCGCTCTCCCTCCCTCCGTGTCCGCGGAGCTGCGCGCAGCAGGACGTGCCGGCACCGCTCAGCTGCCACCGCGGGCGCGGATGGCGGGGGGGTGGGGGGGCACACACGGTCTTTCACCTGTGCCCCCCCACACACACACACCGGGGAGAGCTGCGGGCTCTGCGCATCGCGCGGAGCTTCCGCGCCCCCGCGCTAAAGCGGCAGGGAGCCGCAGCCGCGGAGAGCCCCGGCGAGGCGGGTTTGCGGGGGGGGGCACAGCCGGTTCCGCGGTTCCGCTCCCGGCACCGCACTCGCGGAGGGGCCGGGCGCGGGAAGTTTCCACCGGGGCCCCGAGAGCTGCAGATGCCGCTGCGGCAGTGCGGGGTCCTCCGCGCCCGCGGAGCCCTCACCCCCCCGGGCAGTGACGGGCAGGTCCGTTTGGGGGGGGTCTGCCCTTTCCACCCTTTTCCGCGCCAGCGCAGCTGACGGCGGCTCCGCGGGGACCTGCGCCCACCACCCCGCCCTCTCCCCCAATATTGGCACTTTCTACCCTCTCCCCCCTTTTTTTTTTTTTGGCTTTTTTTGCCCCAAGCTCCCTCCGCGGACCCTGATCCTTTGGGGGGGGACGGACGGACAGAGGGACGCGGTGGAAGCCGCCCCGGCGGGGCAGGTCCGGCCCTGCCGCCGCGAAACGGCGGGGAGGGAAATAAATAAATAAGTGAGCGAGCGAGCAAATAAATAAATAAAAATCCTTAATAATGACGACAGCGGTGACGTCAGCACTGCGTGCATCACGACACAGCTCGGCGCGTCGGGCAGCAACAAGTGCGGGGGGCGGCGGGGCTGGGAGAAGGGCTGGGGGGGGGATGTGGGGGTCACGGGTACCCCTGCTCGGGGGCAGCCGCAGCCCCAGTGACCCCCAGGTCCGGTGCTTTGGGTGCCATTGGGTGCAGAAACCCACTTTCTGGGTGGCAAAAAACCACCTGGGTTGACGTGCCGGGCACGTGGCCAACATGGCCCTGATAACGGGGCGTGAGGGGACACCCCACCATGAGTGGGGGGCGATCGCTGGTGACCGGGAACAAGGAACCCCCCCCATGCGAGGTACGGGCTGGGGGCACGGAGCAGGTAGGGGGAGGTGGGCAGCGCTCCCAATGGGGCTGGGGAAGGTGGGGGCTTCACCCCCAACATCCTTGGCACTGCCATCCATCTGGGCATCTGCTCCCCTGGGATGTTGGGTGCTACACCAGGGGGAGGCTACGTTTCTTCTGGATCTTCTGGAGGAAACACCAAATTCTCCGTTTTGGTTTGTAAACGGTTTCGTCTGTCCCACCAAGGTGCCCCAAGCATCTGGCCGGTCTGTGCAGGCCCTTGGAGGGGCTGGAAGGTGGAAGGCAGGCATCTCAGCGCCAGGGAAGGGGAATTTGCTTCTCTTGTGCCAGAGATGAAGACGACTGGAGCTCAGGCTGTGGGACTCCTAGGGCTTCGGAAAGCAGGAGCAGCTGGGCAGGTGCTGGACAGCTGGGCTGGTACCAGTGCTGGGGTTTCACCCGGCTCTGGTGGCTCTTGTGTGCCTTGGGTGGGCAAAGCCAGCAGAACAGCTCAGGAGAGTTGTGGAGAGCAGCTCCTTTGGCCACTGAAGTCGGGTGTTTTGTGCCCGGGAGCTCAGTCACCGGGGGGGAGGATGTTTTGCAGGGGCTGGGAAGGTGTGGGAGGTGACAGGAGGGAGACCCAGGCACGGAATGGGGAGTGGGGCTCCGTGTCACCCCCGCTGAACTCCCGGCTGGAACGACTCGCATTTCTTCAGCAGTTCACCTTTGTTTTCACTGACCTTGGCATGTTTAACCAGGGTTATATTCTCATACAGATAAAACCGTCCTCAAACGATTGTTACAATATATTGGGCACAAAACAGGTTTGTATTTGTTTATTCATTTTCTTTATCTCAGGCAGGTAGGGCTGCTCCTTTCCCACAATATATAATCAAGGAGCAAAGAGAACCTCCCCGTTTCCATTTGTGCCCGAACGCCTGTGCTCCTGGGAACTGCTGGCAACCTCTGCGCTGGCCCCGAGCCCCTGCCCGCTGCAGGGACCATCCCTCACAGCTCCATGGCAGAGCCCCGTCCTTCCCTCCAGGACACGGTGCTACAGCTGCTCTCAGGTACATACGAAGTGGTGAGGCTGGATAACCACACGAAGGCAGGTTTTGGTCCTCTCAGCAGAGACAGCGTATCGGCATGGTGCACTGGGAGGCAGGGATTATGCCCAATGGCCCAAGTCAGCACTTGATAGGTTTGAGCTCCTGCAGGACTCCATGTCACCTCCAGAGTCTGGGGGAGCTCCACTCCAGTGTCTGTCCTTGAGTTTGCATTCTTCAGGGTTACATCTAAAGCCAAAATTCAGATGGTGGGATAATGTTCACTTCAAGACCCAGAACGTCTCAAAGGTCCCCTGAGTAGGTAGGTCTCTTCTCACCGAGCTTTGATTAGCTGAAGGTTTGGTGTCCAGCGTGAGCCCAGCTTCACACCTGAGACAGCAGCAAAGGCAATTCCCAAGGGCCAGTTGCCACTCGCAGGGGACACCCTGCCTCCTGCAGGTAGAGATTCCTTTTGGTAGAAGCAAAGATGTCCAGAGCTGCCAGAAGAGGACAAGGTGTGTGGGGGCCGTCTGCCCATCACCTCACAGATCCCTTCCCTGCCACTCCCCCATCCCTGTGGAGCAGGGGAGGGGTCCCAGCAGGGGCAAAAGGAGGGGTTCACCCTCCATCACCCCCCAGTCTCGAGCCCGTAGGGTCCCTTCAACGAGCACTGGTGGCTGGTGGGACCATCAGCATCCTGCTGAAGTTTCTAATATCAGTAGCACTTTGAATGGGACATCAGCAGAGGCAGTGGGAGCACAGAAGAGGACATATTCCCAGCAGCAAGGTTGTGCTGCTGGGTATTGTTCATCATTGCTTTGACATCAATTGTATAGGAGCCTTCTCCCCCAGAAAACACTTTATACTTCAAAATAATAATAATAAAAAAATAATAAAATACACAGCTTGTTTATAGCAGAAATTGAAATTCCACATATAATCAAAAGTTGGATTTTGTCCTGCAGGCACTGGATAGGTTTCTTCATATGAATACTTTGTATCTTTCTCTGGCCAAAAGAAATGTGCAAAATGTTGTAATGTTTCTGTGCTTTCCTTTGGACATTCCAGGCTTTTGCTTAAGCTTCTCATAAAAGGCTATTTTCAGTGCAGGGAGGAAAAAAAAAAAAAAAAAAAGAAGCAAAGCAGCCTAGAGTATGCCGAGTCAATAAAGTAATGCAAAACCATAAAATACAGCAACGATAACAACAGAAGATCTGTAGATTACAAAGGAAATAAGATGGGGATCAGGCAGAGCAGTAGCTGGAAATGAATGCATAAAAGCCAAAATAAGACTGGTCCTAATAGACAGCCACAGTTGGATAAAAAGCATTTAAAGCCTTAATTTATTAAACAACTTCATTTTCATGCCTTACAATTAAAAATAGTTGTGGTCAGGCATGTTGGGAGACAGGAAGCAGTTGGAGCCTTCAAGCCCGGTTTCAGGCTTGGAAGGAAACCCAGCGTGACCCACTCTGTGAGCCGGGCTGTCCCGCGTGGGGCTGGGGAGCCGGCAGGGCTTTGGGGTGCTGTACTTCGCTTCCTCACTTTCTGCTCTGAGCTCTTCTCTTCCAGGCTTTTAAGACACGGAGGGGTTTCACAGGGAGCACTGAGGGTGGGAGACGGAGCGGCGGTGGAGCTGCCAGGGGGATGCCAGCCCTTGGGGCGTTGGGTGGGATGCAAAGCCCTCTGAAGTTGCCGGGAGGCCTCGTGGTCCCTTCAGCAGGTTTTGGGATCAGTCTCTCGCTTCAGGAGCCCTATGGATCAGGCGTTCAAATCACCAGCTCAAAGCATTATAAAATACCAGGAGCCAGAGCGTTTTTCTTCCCTCCAAAAAATCCACCAGCCGCAATCTGCGAGCTAACTGAGCACATACCCCAGGTGAGATCAGCTTTTGAGTCCCAGCCTTTAATACATATGTGCATTTGGAATTATTTTTATTTACCTTGCATTTCTTTTTGTCATCCTGGCGTCATGTTTTTAAGCTCCCCTGGAGGACTGCTAGCAGCTCGCTTGGAACAAGCACCCTGCTGTCCTCGGGCTCCAGGAGCGGGCTGGTTAAGAAAAATACCCGAGCATCAAGAGATTCAACGGTAAAAAAGTGACCGTGGTAGGATGGATCACCTGCAAATGCAGAAACTAGAAGGGTGCCCAGATGGCCGCAGAGCATTTTGAGCCCCATAACCAGGGGTTCAGCCGTGGGACGGGAAGAGCTGGTGGTTCAGCAGCCCCAAAATTATTTGCTGAACTCTGCCGGCAGCAGCAAGCTGCGGCGGCCGCTACCTGCTGCCTGGAAAGCTGGTGCCAGGCAGTGTCACAGGGGCATGGGTCAGTAAAACAGAGCCCACGCAGTTTCTGCCTGATCGGTTGCTAACCAAGATACGCTTTTCAGATGCTGTTAATTGAGTCTGATGAATTTTGCTCCAGTGGGACCTATTACAGGCAAAAATACAAGTGACATCAGAGCCATAACTCATAAAAATCAAGTCCCTGAATTACATCTGAGAGCAATATGAAAATGCAAGTGGGATTTCAAATGGTATCAAATAACTTTCTGTCATACCTTATTAATACCACAGAGCTAATAGAAACAGCTATATTATCATCCTAATGTCATTATACATATATAATACACATGCGCGCATACACACAAACAGTGTGTGTAATTATAACAACATTATTTGGTTCACACAGTCTGAAAAATGTGATTAGATGGCGGCTCTGAAATGGCAATATTCAATCAGGTATGACTTGTATATTGGCTCAGAGCACAGTCTTCTACTTATGTAAAATTATGCCTTGTTATGTGCGGTGGTAGCGCGGACGGCTGCGAAAGAAAGAGGGAGCTGAGGCCACAGAGATCATTTCATCTCGAGTCCAAGGGCTGAATTGTCATTTCAAAGCTGAAATACCGTCACTGTCCAGCGAGCTATCCCCAGCTAGCCTTTCTTGCCTATATCACTTCAGAAAACATGCTAATTTATCTGCTAGAAATAGCTGCCTTCTCACAAAATCCCGAATAAAATCTCTCCACTGGAAATGATCCTAAATACGACCAAACTATTCCTTTTTTAACCATAAAGCTCGGAAGGGGATGTCGCCTGGTAGGGCTTTAGATGGGCTTCAGTTTCCAAATGGTGCGCTGGAAACACGTACACCAGCCATTTCACATCCAGCTCCTGTCAAATTATTTACCTCAACTGTTTTTAGTGAAAATATACATATGTATATATATCCCTGCGTGATGGGGATAGCTGGAGCTGGAAATATCGTCTCTAAGAATGCCAGGCCATATTTACCCAAGTCAGTGGTCAAAGCAAGTTGCTATTCTCAGTGTGCCAGATTTAAATCGGTTTAAGTAAACAAGCTGACCTCTTTCCACTTAACAGGTCTTAGCCTACGTGGCTTTTTTTTTTTTTTTTTTGAACATACAAGTCAGCTGCTTCAGGCTTTAGTTCCTAGGGTCCTTTGTATTGCCCCTTAAAAGGGTTTAGCCTCTGTGGGTTTTTTTTTTTTTTTTTTTTCCTGAGAAAATGGGGTTTTTATATAAATTTGGTGGGCCCCAGAGGAGGGTGAGCAGCTATCTCAGAGGGAGCAGCTGGTGCTGCCAGGGAGGGCCAAGGTGGGTTTCCCAGGCCAGGGGTGCACCAGCCAAACTCAAAATTTGCCTTTTTGTGCCCTGCCCTCATTTGAAAGCAGGGACTTCACCTCCTGGTTAACTCTGAATACCTTGCCCACATCTAAGCGCTTATGGCAGCTCTTGCTCTTCCATTTTGGGACTGAGTTTTTCTGTTTTTCCCAGTCTGGTTTGTGCAAGGACATCTGACCTTTGGGTTATTAGGATCTTTTTTAACAGCACTAGGATGAGATGCAGTGACACAGAGAAAGAGCTCCTGAAGTCCCCCCCGTACCTGCCAGGCTGCTGGCCAGTCCCACACTTGCAGCTGGAGGACTCAGGGCTAACGTGTCCACCACTATGGCCTCCCTCTCCCCTTTACATGCAGAGTTTCTCCTCTAAGCTCTAGCAGTCACTTCTACCCATTTATTCCCATGTCTTCATCCTTTATCTGAGTTACAAATGCAACAAAGCTGATGAGTCTATCATCCAGCACACAGTTTAGCAGCATTTAACCTTTGGCGGAGCTCACTTCAAGCTGTTCCCACCTCAGTGCACACTTGAGGCAGCTCAGCAAACAACCCACCGGGGACTGCCCTGCAACTCACCTCCTCCCAAATTTTGCCTAAAAAGGGCTTTTGGCACCTGGCACCAAGTGGCAGTAGAGGAGAAACAAAACGAAATAGCTGCTGGTGCCTCAACTCCTCCACCTGAAGGTTGCTTCTTGCCTCTCAAGACAACCAGCTCAATAAGCAAGTGCTGGGTGGCCAGGGTCCTCAGCAATGGTGGGGGCAGCCATTTCGGTACCTCCCCCTGAACCAGCCTTGCAGTCAGCCTGAAATAACTACAGATTATAAACACAAGACTTGTCCGGTAAACACTGGAGAGGATGCAGAAATCATCCTTCCTCCTCTCTATTCAGGTACACGTCAAACTAAAGCACTAGAAGGGAAAAGGGATTGATCTGCAAGTCCAGCTCTGCCAAACACCCGGGGTTATCCAGCCGCTGTTTCCAGGGAGCACAGATATCTGCCACACCAGAGAGGCGTTCTCCTCCTCCTTTCCAACTCCATTCCTTACCCAAGCGAGCGTTGGACACGTTTCCAAAGTAGAAGAATCTCTGAGGTCTAACCACCATGGATCCAAGCCTCTGGGGATGAGAGAGTTGGTGTTTTTTTTTTTAAAATCCTCTTGAGAAACAGATGCTTTGGCTCATCTTCATTATACCTAGCCTGATTTATTTTAATTGCTCTGGGTATCCGGAATACTACGATTGCATAATCTCATGCACATGCCTTTAAAAGGAAGCCTTGGCTGCAACGCCGGGAAGGCAATGTTAAATACGGAAAAAGTACTATGCAAAGTCTCATTTATTTTGGAAATCACTGGAAAGAGTTCTACTGAAAATTCACAGCAAAACATATGCTACATTTGAATAATGATTTTGAGAGGTGCTTTACCTAGCTTTGCAATCAAAAGGGCCCCTGAAAATTGCAGTCCTTCAAAAAGATCTGACTCTCAACCCCTGAAATCCAGTGAACCAGAGGACAGTTAGGTCCAGGGTGGCAGCCCCGGGGCTGGGTGCTGAGGGCGAGGTGAGAGCTGGCTGCCTGGCACTGTGGACCTCGGGCATCACTTCCACACCAGAGGAAAATAACCAGAACACGGTAACCTAAGGGAAAACCTGTTTTGAGCAGAGTCAATGGGAACCACAGGCTCGGGACAGCAAGAAAAGAGGCGGCCTGCTGAGATCTGCCCTTCCCGGGCTCAGAAATGCAGGACTCCATCTCAGTAAAAGAAAGCAGGAATAACAGGACTGCAGAGAAATACCTGAATATCATCCACTTGTCTTATCTGATGCAGTTCACAAGATGCCAAATATTGTCTGCTTGAGAGAAAAGGTCTGCAGAAACCTTCTTCCAATTAAGGAAAAAAAATATTTACGGTACTTCATAATTGGACATAGAAAAAGGATTTATTCTGAAGTCAAGTCAATATATGTTATCTGTTATTAAGATGCTTCTTTTCTGGAGGGAGATCCATATCTTACCAAGAGCTTTTTCTTTCTTGCTTTTTTTTTTAATTTATCTCATTGAACAGATTAATACCTGCCATGAATACTGTCCTGAAGCCAGTGGAGGTAAACACAAACACACACACACTATGCCCTGCCTGTACCTCTGGTTTATTTATATGCTTTCCTGTCTTCTAGGGAAAGGAAAAGCTAGGAATTTTCTAGGTTACCTACACTGTATTAATTATTTAAAAACATGCAACTGAGATTTTGTTTTGCAGGAAACGTATTTGATTTACCCTCACCAGCCTTAGTGTCCACACAGGGAAATGTGTCCACGTAACCTGTGCCTCTGGATGTGCAACAGGCATCATGGAGGATGATTAACTGAATGGGCACCGCGCAGTGCTGAGATGAGCACACCCAGTAAACTTCGTGGGTGAAGGAGGAGACCCTTAATCCTGTCTTCTGATCTTGAAGAGGAACCGCCAGCACTTTTCGCTTGATTTCACTCGGTATTGTTTATCTGGGACCAAACCTGATTCCTGTAGATCTGGGAATTGCTCTTTGCCACACCAGCCCCTGGAGCACAGTCGGCGCTGCCGTACCCGGCTGGCAGGTGCTTTGGAAACGGGTCGTACGAGGGTCTGGGAACAGGCAGCAATGCCACAACTGACAGCCTACACCTTTAAACGCCCACAAATTTACTTCGGGTTCGCAGAGGATAATGAGATTCACGTTTGGGAGAAAGAGCCCACTGAGACTATCAGGAATATTAATGTTATCACAGAAGTTTATTAGTGCCTGCGTGTCAAGAAGTGGGTAGGGAAACCCTCTGGGTTTTGTTGCGCTATCAGCAATTATCATGCATGAAGATTTCTGTTCCTGGTCCTCCCTCAGATAGGGTTTGGAAAAAAGGCTCCAAGACTGATCTCTGGGAAGTGTTTTGGATTTTAAGCAGTGCAGATGTTTCCTCCATTGCCTTCTGCAAACCTCCAGTTTCAAACAAGCGCTGAGGGCTTTCCCTGTCCATAGCTCTCCAAAGTGTTGCCATTTCTAGCTCAACGAACCCATGTGCCTCACACTTGCAAAATTCCTACGTGCATCTGCCGTTGCCCAGAATTAAAACAGCCCTTCAGCTGTGGGTCTGCACCTCTGTTTTGTTCACATCTTGCAAGTCAAACTACAGCACTTTGCTTCGCTCCCCTCGTTCTCCTTGTGCTCCCGTCTCTGCTGGTGGAGAGGTCTCACCAGGGTTGGAAGTGTGTGGGAAGCAATGTGGCACTGTTGTTTATTCAGATGCCAAGAAGTCGTCAGTAATCGGCTTCATGAGGAACAAGCCATCAAGATGTGAGCCTGGGTTCTGGAAACCTGTCCCTGAAACGCCAGAAACCCTTCCTGTCCCTTCTCCTCTTTCTCTTTTAACGGGATGAGGGCTATAAAACCTTGTGCCTGTTATTGAGGCTGGGATCTAGTGCCATGATCAGTCTTTCTGAAAGGCTTGCATTCTTTTAGGCTCTTCATACGTTAAAGAAGGAAAAAAAAATAAAAAGGAGAGGAAGAAGCTGGCAGTCTGGCTGACCGATGATCGGAGAGGAACCTCTCAGCACAGTTCAGGGCTGCTACCCAGGGAGGTGCCGCAGAAATCAATGGGCTGGTGGCAGGAGTGCTCGGGAAGAGGGATGTGCTTGGAAGGAGATCCATTTCTCCTGAAAGTGTTGTTAAGGCTCCTCCATCCAGGAGGTACGTACGGTTAAAGATGAACCAGACTTCTCCGACTCCGGCATGAACTCGCCCACGCTGGGCTCCAGCGCAGCCGCAGCACATGTGTGCAATTTCAACTGTATTTACATTTCAGTACAAAATACAAGTGCCCTCAGCAAGACCGTGCCTTCGCCGATGGACGTGGTACCCTCTAGCATCCCCCCAACAGAGACGTGCCAACAAACCTTCTGAGCTGCAGGCGAGGCCTTAGGTCGGTCTTGGTTAAACTCGGTGTTTAACTTCTCAGTGAGAAGTGGGGCATTTGCTAACGGAGGAGCTCCCGGCTGTTACATTTAATTAAGGATTCTGCTGAAAGTTCTACTTAAAATCACAAAGCTTGCTGCTTAGAAAAGCGTAGGTGATTCCCCCAGAGGCCTGGCCAGCATTCCTGCTCCTATTGTACAACATTATTGATTAATCAAAACTAATGCTCACAGCTGTTGCCTGATGGATAATGTCTTTGGTGTTTGCCTGCATATAATTATTTACTACTTTATTGATGTTATTTATTTCTTCATTAAGTATTGTTGGCTGTTTAATTACGTGAAACACAACTGCAAGTGTTGCTGCTAAAAGCCACGGGAAGGGCTTTCCAGAGCTGAAATCTTTCAACCATAAACTCTAAAAATAAATCTAGAGATAAAAATATTTTAGCCAGCATTTTGAGCGAAGACCATCAAACCACAAGCGCGTTACATGTCATCTGGAGGCTGATGTCAGAGTGCCACATTCAGATAGATTTGCAATGCTGATTTGATTGCACACGACAAAGGACTTTTGCAGAGTTGTATGTTTTATTAGATCTCCAAAACACATAAGAAAGCTCCCTATCTTATTCTTCGTAGTGGAATGTTTGAAATAAAACAAAGGGAAATTCTGAGTTCCCAAAGCTTAGTCAGGAGCTAACTTTTCCTTGCCAAGACCAAGCCATGAGGGTTTGGGGACAAAATCAACATCTTAAATTTTTATCTGGAAACCAAGAGGCAGTAACAACAAACTAGATTTAAAACACATTGTGGCTATCGGCAATTTCTAGGTACCTACCATTTAAAAAAATCTGCCAGGTACATGACTGCAAATATGGTATTAGAGAACTTGGAAAGATATT
The DNA here is from genome assembly GCF_001431845.1 of Calidris pugnax. Lineage (NCBI taxonomy): Eukaryota > Metazoa > Chordata > Aves > Charadriiformes > Scolopacidae > Calidris > Calidris pugnax. The sequence goes on along the minus strand of NW_015090828.1, from coordinate 5,762,226 downwards.
CCCAGTCTGGAAAAAAACAACAAACCAGAGGATGCACCAACCCTGCTGTAGCTCACTAATCATTAACGCACCTATAACAGATCAGAAATAGCCGCTGTATCTCCTTACTCATAAAGCAAAAATTCCTTCTCCGACACCCTTTCCAAGCAGCCCTCATCAGGCCCTTTCCCCAGGGCAGGAGAACAAACAGCTCCAGCAGTCCTTGCTTGACCATCAGTGCCTTTGTTACTCGGTAGCTACCAGCCGGAATGTTTCTACGCAGCTCCCCGTAGATCTCTTTCCAAGGTAGTGCATTACAATTAGTGAGGTCTTAGCTACTACTTTATGAAAAGTATGTAAGATGACCAGTTGCCAAATCTCTGACTTCCCTACGGCCTCTGTCCCAGGGCAGCCGCCTGTGCTGTTTCTTTAGAAGCCCAGAGGAGGACCAGACTAATGTCCAGCACCCTCAGGTCACCTGCATCTCTTCTGTGGGACCCAAGTTCTGCCCATACTCTTGATACACAGCATACGCTCACCTCTTTTTTAACCAAGACGTCAAGGAAAACCTGACAGAATTAGTAAACAGAGAGGAAGGATAAAAAAAGAAAACGAAAAATAATCGGTCCAGGGAGTTTGGTTTCCATTTCCCTCATCGTTTCTTCCCCAACCTCCACGTTTTCATGCATTTCCTCTGTCTAGAGCCAGTTCTTCCTCTGCCTGTTTTTTGAAATGTCACAATCTTTCCTGTATCCCTGTGCCCACATTGCGAGGGTACCATGGGCACCCTTCCAGCAGGGATGCACAGAGTGATGGGGAGCACAGCTAGGATTTTCAAAGGGAGCTGAGGAAATCTTTATGGAGAACTTGGTGAGAATTTGGCACTTGGCACTCTTCTGCTCTTTTGAAAGTCCCACCCTACAGGAACAATCTAAACAAATGTATGCCCCAATGCTGATAAATCTATTTGGAAAGATATCAAAGAAAAGCTTGCTGGGTTTGGAGATCTTTGAAGAAAGGGAAATATCCTGCCAACCTGACTCCAAGATCTATCTTGTTCCACCATGTGGTCCGAATCATCAGAGTCCTCCATGGCTCCCCTTCCTCCTCGGGGCACAGAGGGCAGCACTGCTTTGCTGAAGAACGGAATTTGGGGGCCAAGAGGACAGTATAATTTGAGGAAAATTCAAATGAAAAATTACTTGACAATGGAAGTTGTTACTGTGTCTAAAAATATCTCAGTGAGTCAGATTACTGAAAACGGCAAAGCTATAGAGCAAAACCATAGCCTCTTCTCAGCAGTCAGCTGGCTTCATTCACTAGCCTGGCATTTCTCTCCCCTTATGTTTTTAATATCATAAGAGTGGGATTTTTTTTTTTTAAGTCTACAATAAGTTAATGTTTAATGGATCGCCCCGTACAGTTCTGGATGTTTACAAGTTCTCCAACTAACCAAATTTGTAGGGCAAATTAAAAGTCTGTAAGACCAGAACAAGCGAATTACAGGTATTTGTTGCTCAGAAACTATCGCCTCATGCACACGCTCCTCCCCAAATAAACGGTTTCAATTATGTTTTCACCTTCCCCAGCAATATTAACATCTCCCGCCGTGGCTGGCCAGGGCTATCGCTCCTTAGTCTGCAACTGTCACGGCTTCGTGCACACACGCTTCCTGTGAATGTGCAACCTTGCAGAGTGCCGCAGTCCCGCGGGTTGCAGGGTAACCTATTAAACCAGGCTGGCTCGGCACCAGGTGCTCGAGAGCAGCATGGGAGAAGGAGAGGTGGAGACGACGGTGTTGTCGATACCTTGTTTTATACTAATGAGATGGGTGGGTGCGGCCCCTTTCTTCCACCGACCAAAACGTTTTCCACTCCCCAACGGGCAAATGGCCGCTGAGTGAGCCATTCCCAACACCGCGCCACTCGCCTGGTTTCTCCAGGTTTCACACATGGGTGACTCGTCCAGTTGGTCTAAAGGCCCTGAGACTCCTCTACTCCTTCAGACCTGGCCCAAGTGGGACCCTGGGCTCTGTCCCTGTGCCCTCCCCGGGACCATCCTGCAGGCAGCTGAGGGAAGCCACCAAATTCCTCAAACATCCCTGACACCAATGGGAGAGCAGGGCAACATGGAGATGCCGCCTTCCCCACGCACACACTGTTAATCTGAATATTACCCACCCTGTGTGATGTTTCAGGTTTGTTTTCCAGGTTGCTGAGGTCTCCCTGGCAGCCTCTCTCCTGGTCTCTGAGGTGGCCGACGTCCCCACGAGGCGCTGGAGGCAGATCTCCCTGTCTCACCTTCAGCAGGGCAACTGGAAAGCCAGAGGTCATAGTAACTTGGCACAGCGGGACCTAAGGAAACAAAATTAATTTTTTAGTCTTGAAATCAAGAGAAAAAGGCAAAAGGTCTGGTGTTGTCAGTGGTAAAATTCCCACTGGTGCTGGTGGGACCAGGATCGGGCCAAGATTGCACCCCTGTGCTTTCCCAGGCTCATGAGGATTTAAAATTCTGGATTCCAAATTATGGTTTATTACTGGCTGACCTCTTTGGCTGGAACTGTTACGTTCTGTGTTTTCAACTGTCGGGCTTATGTTTAATCTACTGTATTAGTACACAAACTCAACCAAGAACAAAACGTTACCAACGTGCAGTGCTGTTCCTACCCCCCCACCAGCTGAACGGTTTGAAGGCCCCCAAACCCATGGCGATCCCTCCATGGCATCCAGCTCCTCTTGGACCATTAGCACGTTCTTGGCACCTTAACTAGACCAAGGGGAGGGAAGGGGGGACAGGTGACAGCACAGGGGCACAAGGTGATGCCCCGTGCAGAGCTATCACCAGCATCCCCCCTGCAGGAGCAGCAAGGGATGAACCATGGCTGGTATGGGGCGTTTCAAAGAAACTTCTCACAGAGACACGCGTTTGGGTTGGGTTTTGTCATTTGATGTCAATGGTGGGCTGTGACATTCCTCTGTGTTTTTTTTTTTTTTTCCCCTCCCTGTTATTTGTAGAACGAGATTTTTATCTTCCCTTCCCACCCCCCTCCCTTCACCCTCTGCCTATTACACTAAAACCTGCCTTTCGGGTCAGCGTACTGGTAAGAGATTAATTTTACATTGCAAGAAACACCAAGCAGAGTATTTCAGCTTTGACATACGAGACGTCTGTTATAATATTGCAGTTTTTCTAAATTAAATATTAGGAAAAATTAAACCCAATTGTGGTTTGTATTCCTATGGAAAATATTTCTGTTGAAAACAGTCCCTCCATGTTAAATGACTTAAGTAACTGAAAACACAATAAATATGCAGCAAGTTAAAAACCCAGATTATTCAGGTTTTAAGGCTTATAACTAAAAGTGGTTTAATGTTTCATGCCTAATAATAGATTACTCCTATCACATTTCTAACCTTTATTTCTACCAGCTTTGAAGTCCAGCCATATAAAGGCTGTTTGTAGAACCACACGAAAGTTAAAGCAAATATTACTCAGAGTGATTCATATGAACAAGAATTTGCAATGAAGGCAGAGGGTTTTTTGTGTCTGTATCAAAGGAAATGAAATGTTTGCAATATTTTCCAGTTGATAAATGCATTAAAACATTTTAGTTGTGTAGTATGAACATTGCTGACATAAACAGACTTTGACCTGAAACAGATTTTATTAAGCTCTGTGGGGGAGGCAGCATTAAAAGAAATAAAAATAAAATAAAAAAAAGAAATTCCTAGATTTCAAAATCTGCCACAAGGTCACTGCAGTCCTTAATTAGCTGAATATATTAAGAGAAGGATAGAACACAGATTCGGTAAAGAAAGCAAATGTACGTTTAATCTTCTGTTCTTTGCTTACAGATTACCCTTTCAGAATGAGTAACCTTATTTTCTTTTTAAATATCTATTTACCTTTTTGAGCTTTGCATGGCAAAGCAGGGTTTTCTTTTTCTTTTTTTTTTTTCCCCCCACTGTTGCAAAAGAAATTAATTTGTTGCTAGTTGCTATGCATTGGCAAGATTTCTGCATAAAGAATGTAAGCCATCTATCTTTGTATTCAAGATATAGTTAATCTGGCAGTTAAAATACTTTGGAAACATTTTGATGACTTATCTGGAAAAGTAGCTTTGCATTTTCAAAGAAAACTCAGAACTGTATTGCAAGGGGAAGATAAAAGATATATGAAGTGTTTGTTCCAAGCGATACTATTCATTTAAAGATCAGAATGTAACCCCACCCAAGCAATTATTGTGGAAAAACAAGACAAAAATCCTTATACAGCTTTCTGACACAGTCTTTATTTGGGAAACAAAATAACTATATTACAGTTATAGTCTAATGGATTGCAAGCTGTTTTATTAGAGTCAGCTGAATCCTGTTTAGCATAAAAAAGAACTCTGTTTGCTATCAAGAACACATTTACATTAATATGACTTTGACAAAGTAAAATAAAATCGCATTAAGATGATGTAAGTAGATAAGACAATGAAATCTCTGTGAGATAGTTTTGGCACACCAATTAGAGTCAAGTCCCTACAGGAAAGAAACATATTTTTACACCAAGTATCCATGTGTTTTTAAGTCGTAGAGTTGCCAAAATTAATTCCATGCTTAAAATATTTCCAGCAAGGGAAAAGAGAAAGTTTATTATTATTATTATTTTTATTTTTCCCTTGAAAGGTAAAATTTCTGATAAACTACATTTTTATTTGCAATAATACAAACAAGTTTTGTTCTCCGCACTAGCCTGTAATCATCCTGATTATTGCAAGGGACTTTCCAATATAGAGCAGCTGAAAACAAGGTTTTAGATTACATGGTAATTTAGGAATGCATGAAAAGCCAAGCAGTCACCATAATAGAGCACTGCATAAACTTCATGGCTTTTACAGCAAAACATAACATATGTTTTGTGATTCATTCAAATGATTTTTCAATTTTTTTGGTCAAAAATATGCCGAGCTCCAGTATTTGTCCTCTATTTAGGGAACCTTAGTCTCGAAAAACGACGACGACGACACCACCCCCCCCCTACTTTGATGTCTCTCTTTTTAGTTTGGTCATTAAAAGGACGTCAGTGATGGATGGTGATAATGCTGTGGATTTTATGAGTAATCAGGCCTTGGCAGCCACAGCATTTCTTTTGTAGTGAAACTTTAATATTCCTTTGGCCATGCGTAAACTTTTTCTGCTTTTGGAACGACGTTATACAAGCGGCTCGCTAAGCATTGCAAAACAGTTATTACCCCAAAGTTAGTGCTTTAATTTAACACCTGACAGGATGAAGCTCCTGATACACAGAACTTCTGCGGGGAGGGGGGGACACTGCCAGGTTAGAAGTGGGGGGCAGCAGGCTGGGGGGTGGGGGCAAACCCTGCCAGGGGGCACCGGCCAGAGCACCCCACATGCCCCTCCTCTCCCCCTCTAGCATGGTTTTAGTGAATTTGCTGCAACAAACACCAGGTGTCTCCACTTAGCTGGGCTACAGCTTAAAAAAGGGGCCTGCTACCAAAAAAAAAAAAAAAAAAACCCACCCTAAAAAAAAATAAGGTTGCTCTTTCCATTCCTTCTAATCTGTGTGCGTGGGGAAGAGAATGTATGTACGCACAGATATTCTCGTACCGGGATCGTATTTTATTTTGTCACTTGATATGCCTCTGTCAGGCAAGGCAGGACTTTCCAGAGTTTGAAATAATCCAAATTCAATCACTTTAAAGCTGCTACAATATGCAAGTCCTGGCAGCCGTTTTAAATTAATGGAACATCAGATGTGCTCTGATCCTCTCAATTTCCTTGGGCAAGGGAAATTCTGCTGCGGTGGTAGCGGGAGGGGAAATACAGGGCTATCAGTAAAATAAATGTCAGCTTTTGTCTGCTGATAAAAAAATGCATGCAGCAAAAAAAAGACACAATATTTATTGCTCCGTAATTAAAATGTATTTCTCTATGCTGTAAGGATTATCTTAGTGGATTGGACAAGCGAACACTGTGCAGCCTGATCTGCATGAATGGACGTTAAATTAAACCAAAATACAAAACTGATTTTTATTTGGGGTTTTACAAATACAGCTAAATATTTTGTTTGGGTGTAGATATTTATTTTTTGTACCTGCTGGCGTGTTTATCAATAAAAATATTAGAATGCCAACCTTGAAAGCCCAGTTCCAGGGCAGAGATGGGATTTTGGCAAGAACAGGGGGGGGGAAAAAAAATTCCCATAGCAAGGTGCCAGCCTATGCAAATGTGCTTGGTTTGGGGTTTACTTTGAAAGTGTAAACATTTGTTGAGTTTGTCAAAAGGTTTGCAGATTTGGGAACCTTTTGATCAAACCTGGGCTGTGTTTTGAGGAAACCTGCACTGGAATACGGTTTTCAAGATGCAATTCAGTGGCTTTGCTTTTGAAATACAAACAAGCCCAAAAATTCAAATCAAGGCTCTGAGCCTTTGCACAAGCTGTTGTGGTGCATGGTTTTGGCTGATCTGTAGGGCATATCACTCAGGGCTACGTCCTGGCTACAAGGGCCCACGTTTCATAAAGTCTTTTTCCTGATACAAAAATACAATACAAGCTGTCAGAGTTAAATTGAGGACAAGCTATTTCTTTAATTCTGATTTTTTTCAGTTATTTGCTTTATACGAGGAGAGCCTGGCTGCTTCTGTGCTAACTGGGACTCGCATTGCCAGACAGTATGTTTTAAGTTATTTTTAAAAAGACCGAGTCTTGAAGGCTCTTAAATCCTTTGATGTAAATGAAAATAAAATCATAGTTTGGAACCTAACAGAGACTTTTAATCTTGATCTTAAAAGCATGAATCATAGTACAGCACAGAGTAAAACTATTTTCTGTCCTTTGCACTCACCTTCTCCACACATACTGATAGTTGATATTTATAGGTGGCAATTAGACATCTCAGGTAGTCCCAGTGCCTTGTGCCAAGCTCTGTACACAGTTATTGCCTCACAGTCTATGGCTGAGATTTCCACAGCCTTGATGTTTTTCTCATTTAAATATGACATTTCAAGCAAGCCCGATTAAAACAAAGCAAAGCAGAAGCAGAATGTCTCAAATTCCACGTGCGTAACGTTATGGCAACAAAACTTGGACTGATTACTGTCTCGGAGGAGGAAAACTAGTGGCAAGGTAGGGGTGTTGCAAGAAAATTACAGAAAAACTTCTCCCATAGCCACCCTGAAAAACTCAGCTGTCATTTTCTGCCAGAGTTGGGGCAGAGCCTGAGCCCATCCCCAGCCCCGAGAGAAAGCCAGACTGACCGGTGGCTCCCTGGGGTCTCAGAAGTGCAGCCAGTGCACCGATGCCAGGTTTCAAATACTGGAGGAAAACTGACCAGCTGAAATACTTTTTTTTTTTTTTTTTAAATCAGATTTTTGTACTGTAAAGTTCTGACAATGCTAAAAGGAAAGCATCCCCTCCCAAATCTGCTGGCAGAGGCGTCCCTTGTCTTTGGCTACCTGGAGCAGGGGTTAGTGGCTACTGAGATGCTCCCTCGGGATGGGCACTCAAGCAGCAGTGGCAGGTACCAAACCCCATTGCCTCTTTCAATGGTCCCCAAACAAAGGTAACGGTGAACCCAACTGAAGATGCTCTCCTCAGCCCAAAATACTCTACTGAGATCCTCCTCCAAACCAACAGCCTGGCAGCTGCAAGGGTGCAGCATGGCAGGTTGCAGCCAGATATGTTGGAGGCCTTCATCGCCATGGTCACCCCAAGAGCTGTCTGGAAGCTGTTCACAGCCTGTGAGTGCCCCTGTCTGTGATCAGGCACAGGCAGTGGTGGGAAGGGGTACTGGGCCCTTCAGGTGTGCCATGGATGCTCACAGGTTGCTTTTGTTCTCCAGGATCCTGCCATGGTTTTTGTCCCAGAAGAAGAGGCTGTGATCAGCAAGAAATAAATTCCAGTATTTGTTTACAGGTTGCACAGTCTCCTTGCAGTGAGTCTGAAGACAACTCAGGATGCTTTCCACGGTTAAACCCACCACCAAATCACAACAGAATGAACAATCAAGATGGAAGTTCATCCTACCTATAAGAACCAGGCGTCGAATCCCTATGTCTGAATCCTTCTGGATTTAAAACTCTCCATTACCTCCACTGGAGTTTTAAGGCAAAGAATTTCAAGATTCGTCCCTAAATAAAAAATGCCAAATTAATATAACAGCATGGTGGAGTTTCCATTTACTGCACACAACAGTAAAGATATTCAGACTTATGGCTCCCACTGCAATTGTAATTCAGTTTCCTTGCTCATACATAATGTTTTTATCTACTCTGAATGGGGTTATCTTTAGCTCCTTAACAAGCCCATATAATTCAGCTGTCACAGTTTCCATAAGAACAATACCTTGGAATTTCCTGCCTTTAATTTGGTCTAACTCCTGTTAGATGTTTCCAACATGTGTGGTGACTATGAAATCAATCATTAAATACGTGTTACATATATATATTTATAATGTTCAACTATTTGTAGAGTTAACATCTCAAAGTAGTGTAAGGATCTTGTTTTGATAAATCTAGCTGCCCCAGCTGGGCTGCCTCCTCTCTGTTTCAGGCTTTGCAGCTGGGCTATTCTGTGAAGGAAATTCTCCTGCCCACACAGGCAGAGACAACAGAGGTGAACCTGCCCCAAGTCCTTTCCTTACCCTTGCTGCCACGGGGACTTTTCCTGTTGCTTGATCACAGGAAGGTGGTGGTCCTCAAGACAGAAATGCCTCCTGGCACAGACAGCAGCACCCTACCTGGGGCAGAAGCATGTTAGGGGAGCTCACCCAGACACCCCGTTGCACTGAGCTGTGCCCGGTCCCTGAGGAGAGATTGCTATTGCTGTCTCTGTTTTGTAAGGAAATGAGGCAGGACATTTAGCAGTTGAGACCTGAGGCTTCCCAATTAGCCATCCGGTAGCGTATTGACAGATGGCTGTTTCTATTTTTGCCTCCCTTACTCCAGGCCCATTCATTCAGTGCGCTCCTTTTAATTACACAGAACCATGTGCCCAAAACCTTGTCCACGTTTTCCTGAGTGCATTGGTCGGTCTAACAGGAGATGCAGGAGATGTTACCTTTCCCTAAAACACTGCTTAACAGTTTGACCATTTGTTTTGCAGCGTCAAAGATCTCCAGTTTGACTGATTGTATTTGGCAGTTCCTCTGAGCTTCAGGAGACCAACAGCTCTTCACAGAAGAGCAAGCATCATCTCTCCCTTACCCTAAAGACCCCCCTACTACATACCTGCAAGCCGAGCTGGCAAGGAGTGGCATCAGGACACAGCAAAAAGCAAGAAAGATTTAGCACAAGGCAATCTGGATCAGCATAAATTCAGGGCTTGGGGCTACCTGGGCAGACCCAGCACCCGTTTTAAAACCGCTTGCCATTTTGGGAAGGACCTCAACCTGGAGCCCACCATTGCTATGCTTCTTACAGGGAATGGCTCTCACCCGTTTATCTCCTGTTCACTTGTGATCAATGGCCCTATGGAAAAAAAGTCTCAATAACAAATAAGTATCAAATGATCTGCTCTGTCTTTCCAGCCCTGGCCATAATGAAGACCATCAGGTGGTACAAATTACTTCACCTTAGTCATGTTGATTTTTACCAGCTGGGAATTTGGCCCAAGTTTCATTCGGTTCATGAAGGAAATAAACCATATTCTATCATTTCTGAGTTGACAACCCAGGTAGTCCACAATTTCCACAAAATCTGGCTGGAGGGAGGGTAAGGCTGTTTGCATTGACCAGATGGCACAAGCATAGTTTACCAAGCGTGGAAAAAATATCCAGCCACTGAGAGGTTGCTGCTGGCTTGGTTGGGGCTCTGGCAACAGATCTCTGCACGAACCCAAGCTTTCTAAAGAGTCTGCAAGAAGATGCGAAAGCCCGTCCAAGGCCGAGCAGGCAGTGCCAGTGACACAGCAGATGCATATGTTTCTAAGAATACCGAGGGGCAGCCTGGCACTCCGGCGACTGCTGGAAGCTGCACTGCACATGCACACGCAGCCACGGCTATCATTAGAGTTTTGCTGCTTTGGCACCTCTTCCTAATTTACTTAATTTCTATTTATACCATTCTGTTTCTGTTTTGAGCCTTTATCAGATGCTGACATGTTTTGCGCAGAGCCAAACTTTGGAAGGAGGCTTTGGAAAGAAGTCATTTAAGGGGAGCTTATAAATGTCAGAGCACTGGGAAGGGCCATTCCCAAGCACGGGGTGGCCACTCTAACTGCAAAAAAGGCTATTGGGCCAGTTTTCTCCAGGGCTAGACCTGTGCTCTCCTGCCTGGGGGAAGCAAGTTCCTGGAGGGTTGTGGGACATACTGGAGTGTCTGTGAGGGTTAATGGCGGGGGGTGGGAGAAAAACTAACCTTGTTGACAGCAGCTTTCCACACCTGGGTCTGAACCTCCATAGGAATGGGTAGTAATTGTGTTCACCTGATGAGTACTTCCAAAACAAATCACTTCGTTATTGTGATCATAGTGCAAGGTGTAGGCAGAGGATGGAGAGTAACTCTCTGTTACCTCCATCTGTGACCCAGTGACATGCTTGTCACAGCTTGGCTGGAGGACATACGGAGCTCCTGAGAAACCGCTTCTAGGGAAAAGTTCTACATGTCATGTCTGAACAGCGCTGATCGACAACTTCGGTGGTTAAAACTCTGAGGGCTCAAATACAAGTAGCAGATGAGAAGAACACAGCTGTTGATGTTGACATGTTGCTGGCCTTATGGAATGATGATAAACAGCTGGAAATGCACGTGATGCACTGGGGAATAGGGATGGAGTGAAGAATTTCAGGCTCGCTGGAACATCACAAATGAAAAGGCGATCAACTGAGGACACTGAATTCTTCCTTTGCAAAGCATTTGTAGACCTTTCACTGCTTCACACTACAAAGGGCTTCAGTACTCTGGCTTTGGGAAGATGCACATGGCAAAGCTACAGGCTTCCAGGCTGGCCAAGCCTGCACAGGCATCCTCAAAACCTCCCAATACAGCAAAAACATTCATGGTGGATGAATATCTTCAGGCAGAAGAAAAGACAAACCCCGTTTCTCTGCTTGTGGATGACTGAGGAGAAGCCGTAGAATGGGTTCACAGTAGAAAAGGTCCTTTCTTGGAGGAGCCTTTCTTCTTTCTTTTTTTTTTTTTTCTTGAATAATTACACCATTAGCAAGTCCTCTGTGCAGAGCAGTCCCAGGCTTCAGAGCACACTGCTCCCTACACGTTCAAGGCCAGGTATGTCACTGACAGCTGTAGGACTTCTCTTCAAGCCAGTCCCCAGGGGCACCAGCTACTGAGGGATCGAAAGCCCTGTCTAGAGCTACCTTAAAACTGGGGAGCTTATCTCTGTATTTCAGTGGCGTCTGGTGTTGTACTCTGCCATAAGTTTTAATTGTTGCTGTTCTGAAGAAAGCCTTTGTTCAATACAACTGCCTACTTCACGATGACATCATCCGAGACTGTGGAAAAAAAAGCACAGCCTGGAGTAGTCAGGCATGTGATGATGTATAAATAGCACTGACAGAACAATATTATAAACTCTATTGGTACAGCTGAGATAAAAATAGCAAGTTGCTGATTCATCTAAGATATCGGCTAGAGGGATGGCATGAGGTTCAGCTACAATAAACCTTCTCAGCTAAAAGCATATTACTTCACCATGAATCAGCTGCTCAGATCTTTCATTCTTTTCAGAAAAGCACCTGTCTCTTCCTGTTCGGTCCTCCATTACTGAACACATGAAATATAGGGCCTGATTTTATTTCTGGTTCCCTTACACTGAAATACGTTGCAGTCAGAGAGTTCTCTAAGGCTTTCTATCCATGCAGGAAAAGCAGAAGCATTTCTAAAACTGCTTGCCAAGTGCTTGGTAACAGCAAGGTTTATGTTATTGTTCACAGCTATGTTTCTACTTTGCCTGCCTGTAGAAAAACAAACAAGGGACCATTATTTCAATAAACCTGGAAATACTGAGCCGCGCTTCCAACATCTCTGAATGTGTAATGACTAGTTCATTTTATGGCTTTCAACAAGGATACATGCAAAGTCAAGTACACATCCACATACAATGTGCTTTTCAAATGGACAAAACAAAACCTCAAACACCAAGCCTAGAAATACATGAATTAAAGGAAAAAAAGAAGCCAAGAGAGGAGTGACTTGCTCCCTGGAACACATCAGCAGCCGCCACTTGTGCTCTGTGTCACATGGCCCACAATTTATGCTCTTATTTAACTTTTTAAGTACCTGGCCTGTAACATCAGCCACATTGATGCTATGCCCTCTCTTCACCGTAAGACCATGGACTACAGTATCAAAAACTAGTGCTAGAGCTGCAAATTCTGAGGCAGCTGCTCTTGGGAAGCAGAGTCTCGGACCACAGCCTGTTTCCAGAGCATGTGTTGTGGTACAAGCAGCTGCCCAGGACACTAACTGGCCACAGCCACAGACAAACAGCCAGCTCCAGGAATCCCTCTCCTGTAGCAAATTCTCACCCACAACGTGGCCACCATATTTTTAGACACAATTAAAAGAGGTCTTAAATGTTTAACTTTCAGTTTTTAACAGTAAAACCATATGGCAAAAATAAGCCCATTTACAAAATGGTAACTTGTAAACAGGAAGATTATGAGGCTCCTTTCCCTTCGTGCTGGGCAAGCTCCTCTGTAATCAGTACAATCCTGCTCAGTGCATTGACTTGGGCTAATGAGCAAAGCCTGGACACTCACAGCTCACTCTTTCACCTTCTGCATGACTCACTGTCCCCTACTAACCCTTCAATTGCTTGTGCATCACCTTGTGATCGTTGCATAATGATGACAAAATCTCTAGCTGTGCAGAAGACGACAGGTCACCCTCTACTTGTGAACACTTTCCTGCTGGATCTTCATGGACAGTGGGTAACAGAAATAAGCTCTAATAAATACAATTGCTTTGCAATTTAGCACCCATGATTCCATTTACCAGTAACCTATTAAGTTTCTGTGTGCCAGCAACTTAAGTCCACATTCTGTTCCTCAACAGCATGACTTCAGCATGTTCCTCAACTGCATGATAATCATCTACATGAGTATCACCCACATGGTCATACCGGCCCCATTAGAGCAGCTTGCTTTGTACAAGTGGAGCACTTTATCTATTGACTGCATCTTGGTTTGTATCAAAGCTAAGATGCTTGTTTAGGACCATTAAAATGAGCAAGGCTTATACAATTATGGAACTTTATATTAATTTTTAAAACTTGCAGATGTTGCAATCTGTACATATGGGAATAGCGCCAAATGTTATGATGACAGGAAAAAGTTATATTGGCTGAGTTTTAAAAGTGAGGAAGCAGGAAAAAGGAAAATCTCACCCTACCACTATCAAGACATTACATGTATCTTGTTTTGCACACAACTTTTAGTTAGCAGCTTTGCATTTCTGATAGCGAGTTAATCAGCTAATGCTTTTATGAGCACAAAACCAACAAAATAGTGTGCGGGAAAGGAAAACAAAAAGCCTTATTTGCCTTTGATGTACTTTTATATTCACTAAATCCTTCTTGCTATGCCCAGAGAAGACCTTTGCTGCACATGAGTTTCAGAGAGCAATGGCAGCAGTGGTCCTACATACCTGGTACTTTTGTCAACGTCCTCCTCTGGGGCGAGCAGTGCTGGGAAGAGCACCCTGCAGGATGCTGCTGTGCCGCTCTGCAGCATCTCAAAGAATTTGCAGCTCTAGCGTTATTTTGGCTGAGGCTGCTGGTCGATCAACATGCCGAGGTGCTTTGCAGAGAGCATTTGATGCTCAATGATCTACATAAGCAACATATGGTTTATATTATCAACATCTCCTTTGTATTCCAATTGCATGTCAGTACTGGTAGAACCTACTGATGCCGAGACTGGCTTCAGCTTTGAAGCTCCGGACAATAACAAAATAACCTGCTATTTGTTTATGTTAGTAATAAAATCTACCAGCAACTATGATTTGATCGTGGCCTTAACAAGAAGGCTAGCCAAAGGAAACCTTCTTAACAAATAGGAGATGAAGGAAGCGGATGGGTTGTCTGTGGATTTTCTAAATCCAGTCCAAGAAGCTGATGGTTATGCTTTAAAGTCTTAAGTTATTTTGGACCCCAGCTTTCCAAAAGATTGCTTGGAGGAGAAAGAGATTGTAGCATTCGCCTCTTCCTAGGATAAAGGTTTTGAGAGATGGAGCAGAGCCAAACACTACAATTGTTGTTTACCCTAATCCATTAGAAGCAGTCAAGGAACAAGGATGGATGTGCTGCCCCAGCATGGCAGGGTCTCCTAACTGCTGTCTTCTCTCAGCATCCCTCCCTGCTTCTCCTCTTGCTCCACCTCTATTCCTTCTGCCACGTGGCCAGCCATATGGATTATCCTCTCCCTTGGGGCTGGGAGAATGAGCGCCCTTGTATTGCACTGTAAAGCCATCCGGGGGACTGCAGCTGCATGTGCATAATCACCAGGGAGTTTATTGAATGGAGATATATATGTATGTGTGTGTTTATCTAACATAGCAATGCCACTACAACCATAGGCATGCTACGTGGGGACAGATCGAGTGTACCTTTTGTAAATAATCAGTCCTTATGCATTAGTGTTGCATTTCCGAGGTAGAAAAAAGCTGGTTTATAAAGCACTCCTAAACAGACAGTTTCAACTTTTGGCATCTCTTCCCCAGTATCTCCACCAGTGGTGAATGTGTGAATGTAATGTTGGCTCACCACAGCCTGGCTCAATGGATTTTACAACAGAGCATTCTGATAATACCATAGACTTACTTGTAAGACTTATAATATAGCAGCACAATTTATTCCCATTTCCGGTTTAATGGAGCCTTTCTGATTATTTTCACAGCATTGTGCAAGGATATTTTTTTTTCCTGCTGCACAAAAGGGAAAAAAAAGCCCTAATGTGTTCCTGAAATGCCTTGTGAAGTTAATGTGACTTATTCTCTATCATCGAGAGAATGACACTAGAATGAATGAAAGTCAATATTTTTTCTCAAAGTTTTTTAACATTCAGTCCTCATACGGCGTAAGGGAGTAAACTCTCAATTACACAAAGGCAAATACAGAGAAATCCGTCAAAGTCAATAGAGTTATTCTGGACACCGGAGTAATTTGTCCCTTGGTATGATTCAGTCTCCAAAATCCACTCTGAATGTCCATAACGACTGTTTGCTATTCACTTACATTTTTAGCTCTGTTATAATTCTAATTTTTTCCATGTTTCACAAATAGCTGGAGTCAGTTTCTTTCAGATGATGCTGTTTCCCCAACTTGGCTTCCCTATGAATAACCTCCATCATCACTATGCTACTTTTGCTTGAATGTTTCGTTTTTAACAATAAACATTTATCCCAGATGCCTTATTTTCAGCTTCATTAAATGTTTTACTAGTTCATCTTGAGTCACGTCAATATTTACCTTGGACATGGCTCCGTATCCTTTAGTTTCTAATACCAGAATTCTCCAGACAAGCTTATTGTTCCTGGCTTGACTTCTCCAAGTCACAGCTTAAAACTTTTTTTGACATACTAAATAAGATGCAAATTCACCCAACTATGTGCTTTGCTGCTTGCTGCCAGGTATGCCTGTTCCAAATGTCTCTGAACTGATTTACTTTAATTTCTGTGTACGCATGGGCCCCAAACCTGTACCCAGTTACTACAAGGTAACTTCAAAACCATTTAATCACAGCAATTGGCAGAAAAGAAAGCAGAAATCAGATATCAACCTGTTGGGCAGAGTACTACGACAGACCATTTCTACTGACCTTTTGCATCCCAGAGAAAGGGTGTCAGGAAGCCAGGTGGGCTTGCCAGCTCTAGAGAGATGGGATAGTGCTTTTTCACTCCAGCTCTCTCCCGTGCTCCTCACCACCAGGACCGACCGACCAACTTATGCTGAGCCCTGTGCAGCATGAAGGTCATCGTGATGCTTCTTGTACTCACCTGCATACTTGAGCAGGTCGGAAGAAACATTGTTAAAAAAGAGCAGCAGCAGGATGCCATGTTCACCAGACAGGAGGACAGCAGCACTGTGGAAGTTCATTCTCCAGCAGCATCTGTAAGATAGGTAACGGTAGTAATAAAGACAGAGGAGAGGTGATGTTGAGGGTCATCTGGGAGCAATACAGAGCCTAGGGAGGATGTAAAGGTGAGTGGAACAGGCTCTGCCCCTTCAGCAGCTGTGTAAGAGCAACCTCTGGCTTTGGCAAGAGGTTGGCAACAACTGGCATAGGGCAACAAGATGTGTAAAGGAAAGCAGCAGAGGGCATGGGCAGGAGCAGCACCGGTGTCAAGAGGATTGTGTTTCAGGGGAGGTAATGGACAGCCAGTCTGTCTGTGTGGGACCTCAAAATACCTCAGTGTGCTACAGTCCTGAGCTGGTGCCCACAGAGCCATCCGCACCCAGGTTGCTCCTTACTGCTGTAAGCGTGTTTGCGTGAGAAAAGTTATTCTCAATACATACAAGACAACAGTGAACAAAAGTTTGAGAACTGGAATTTTCTTGATAATGTTCTTGATTTTTATACTGAGTTTACTTCAGGTCCTTTTTCAAAGCAGTAGCACAAAGAAGGTAGCGTGAGGTTTGATATATTTATATTTTATATTCATGCACGGCACTGGAATAAAACATTTTGAATTTTATATTGGATATAAAAAAGCAAAGGTGTCAAGCTGGGAAAGTGCCTTGAAAATAACAAAGGACTTTATATGGGATTGTTTGAGGTCATTTTATCTGTTGTTCCTGACAGTATTTAAATACCTCCTCTCAGTTTGAAATGCCTTTGGTTGTCACTCACTGAAATCAGTGGTGGAGACTAGCAGGGCAGCTGGGCATGCACCACAAGGGGATGCATGAGGAAAGAACCTCTCAGATTTTCAGAGATCTCCAAAGCGAATATTATACCCGCTCCATCAACCCATGTTTGTCAAGAGGTGTCAACGTGGCCTCGAGAAGCCACAAGCCACGTTCTTGTGTGAGGGGAGACAATTTCACATCACACTGACTTCTCTGAGCAAGGTGCTCCTAGGAGCAGGTCAAGGAGATGGCTTTAGATCTCAACCCAGGTGTGCAACAGTTTTAAGCAGAAATCCAGGGCATTAAGCTGAGTTCACAGTGCAACGATTTCACCGACTGTTACACACGCAGATACACAGGGCTAGTTTTGAAATACTTCACCTGGGTGCTTCAGCAATAGCAGCACAAGTAAATAATTTCTGTACTTAGCCCACATGCCATTGCTAACATCCCAGAAAGAGTACATCTGCAGAGTGTAATGAAGCTAATATTTCTGTGCACCCTAGACCACATTATAGCTTACAGACTGTTCCTCTGTGCTTTGACCCAAAAGTGCTGTATTGCCAAGAGGACAATTGAGGTTTTATTTGTTTTTGAAAGAACTTGCTCATCTCTAAAGCAGAGGTGGTCATTTTCCTCTTTTGGTCTAAGCCAGAATTGCAAATAGAGCTGAGTTTAAACCTGAGATGTTCAAATTCCCTTCTCTGCCCTATGTCCCCTGCACGTAATACTCCAGCAAAAAAAACCCAGCTTGGTATAGGAAAGGAGATGTGACAGGATGAGGGACCACTGTTTCCCACAAACACATGCAGCCAGAAGATAAAAGGGAATGGTTGAATACTAGATTAAATGCAAGTTTCATGTAAATGATCACCTACAGAGTCCTAATAAATGATTCTGTGCAATGCATTGTCAGAGTTTTTTCTCTGCCATTTTTGTTTTGCATGTGTATTTAGCAGCTCTTTCCCCTTGGAGGATAATGTTCAGGTTTTAAAATTTATATTAATCTGTCACTACATTCATCTGTCACTCTGTGAAAGGGCTTCTTTTCTTAATAAAGTGTCTTTTTTTCTTTTTAATGTGTTGCCTTATCAGAATTGAGTATTTCGGATAAGCCCTTTCAACAGCAGTACTGCATAGGATGGGATGACATGTAGGAAGGCTGCTTTTTATATAGTGTGATCTCTTGACCCAAACAACAACTCAGAGTTTTAGAGGTTTTGTATTTATCCTGCCTGGGGACTGGCAAGGGTCTTCACTGCAAATCTCTCTGCTCCCAAGGACAGTCTTCACCTTGAGAGCAAAGGAGGGCTCAGCCAGAGACAGAGGCTTTGCTGACAGATCCCCAACACTTCTTTCAGGCAAAAGACTTGCCCCAAAAGCTCACAGGGCGGGAGGGGGGCTGGTTTTATTTTTGGGGGGTTTTTCCCCATTGGGTCAGGAGTGCTACTCTAAAAAAAATTATGAGCTGCACCCTTCAGAGCAAAGGTCTTTAACAGCCTCTGCTGGGTACCATCAGACGTCCTCCCCTCCCCTGCTCTCCATCCCACCTTCCAGCTAGAGGTTACCCCAGGCTGTGAGCTGCCCCTTACCCACCCTCATCTCTCTCTGGTGCAATTGTGAAAATCCCCCCATGTGGTTAAGCCTGTGTGTTGATCGAAGCACAGCCATCAGCTCTGCCCTCCCACCTCTGCTTGGAATATGGACAGGGAGGGGACAATATAGAAAGGCACTGCAAAAAAGGAAAGATTACAGAGGATGCCCATGAAATCCTCACATTTCTTCTTGTGGCTGTCCTAGATAGCCACCTAGGTTAACTGCTTGCCTGGGGTCTCACTGAAGTCTGTACATTTGAGCCCCTGTGGCCACAGAGGACACCTTTCTCTCACTCTGTGCTGTGTCAATGCTTCCTATTCTGAGCATGCTCTACCTTGTCACCTAAGTAAAAATGGCATCCCTGTGTTCACTTCCTCTCATTCACTCTTTGCCTGTATACCTTCAATTATTCTTTCCTTCAATTGTTTTTTTCCTCCCAACATACCTGGAAGCCTTCCAATAAAATTTCCCTACTGCTAAATATGAGCATTTTATTTGCAAACATCCACTTGATCTTGAACAGCACGATGGCTTTACACATAATATTTCACATAGGGCCAATGATTTCAGTGCTGACTAGAGGATAGCAAGTTCTAGTCCCACCTGTTTGAGTTCTGTTTTCTCCTCAGCTCTGGGAATTTTCATTTCACTTGTCTTCATTCCCACCAGACATCCTGAATTTGGCCATACAATTGCTTTCCTCCTGGAACAGAGGGGACAGTCATTCAGCCTGCAGGTCATACCTAGATTATCTTTAATCACTAGGCAGCTTTGCTGATAGCAATCTCATTTCTTCCATTCATTCTCTCAGAATAAGGGTAAAACCCTCCATGAAAAGACACAGGGTACCAGGATGCTTTTAATTAGTCACTGAAAAAATGGTCCAAGGCTCAATTCTTATTATCATTCTCTCCAGTGGAAACACAGGACCAAAAAAGTAAAATCAGTGGAGCCGCAATGGTGCAGCAGAGATCCAGATCAAGATAGAGGTTTTGGAATATACTGCTCTGAGCGTTGGTTTGTTTTGTTTCTTATTATCATTCTCTCCAGTGGAAACACAGGGTGACTCCAGTAAAATCAGTGGAGCCGCAATGGTGCAGCAGAGATCCAGATCAAGATAGAGGTTTTGGAATATACTGCTCTGAGCGTTGGTTTGTTTTGTTGGGTTTTTTTTGTTTGTTTTGGTTTTTTTTTTTTATTACAGACATTTTATCTCCTGCTTTATGAGTTATTTTGAAGGTTTACTGTATCTGAGAAAGTAGAGCAGGAGTTCAGATTATGAACTTTGATTGCTCATGGTTTATTCAATATTTTTAATAAAGTTTGAAAAGGTTCCCTTCCATCAAAGAATGTCCTCTTTGATTAATCAATTGAATTTGATATTTTCTCCATGGAAAATACAAAGCAGTATACCCCTTTGCTGGTTGTTTACAGGCAGCTTCACAGCACACAATAGAACAATTATTTTCTAAGTAAAAGAGATGTGTTCATAAATGTTAATAAACCACTTAATAGTGTAGCATCTTTTTCTTCCTTTAAA
The DNA here is from genome assembly GCF_001431845.1 of Calidris pugnax. Lineage (NCBI taxonomy): Eukaryota > Metazoa > Chordata > Aves > Charadriiformes > Scolopacidae > Calidris > Calidris pugnax. Next base: position 5,742,296 of record NW_015090828.1, on the reverse strand, counting down.
AAACACACATAAGGACAAATCGAGCCATTTTTAATATAATCTGCATACTTTCCAAATAACATATTCAGGGAAACAGAGTTGTCTTAAATGGCCTTCTTCCCATTTACATCTGTAACAGCTGCAGTAGCAGCTCTGTCGGGCTCAATTTTATTCAGTGTTGCAGGTTCAACATAAAATCTAAGCTGAAAATTAAAGGGAGCAAATGTCCCCCTGACAGTCAAGAGAATGATTTTGGTCCAAGAGTATTTCTGGCCACAACTCGCTTTCAAAAGCAGCTTTGTCATTTGTGCCTGGCCTAGTACCAATAAGTGCTATTATGATTTGTTACGTTTTCTATAGAACCAGGAGACCATTTATTAGCCCCATGGTATTGTATCGAGCTTCAATTATGTAATAGTCATTATTCTGCTGAATATCCGAAGCTTTATAAGAAAGTTTTAGTTCTGGGAAGAAACGCACAAGGTTCTCAAATGATTTTGAGGAAGATCAAACTCCCCCTTTTTTGCTAGTTGAAAGAGGAAAGGTCCCTTCTTGATATAAATCATGAATAATTTGAATAGACTTTTTTCTAAAGAAAAACTCCTTTTTCTTTGAAAGCCATTGATAGCTTGGGATTCAAGCAGAAAAGAATAAAAGAAGAAATAATAGTTTCTTCCTAGAAGAGAACGTGATAGGTATGCTTCCAAATTAGTGAGATTTTAATTTAATTATAGCTGAGGAGTGTGTGTGCACGTGTGATCTGCCTGCTTATAATTGAGGAATGAGGTTCTCTCCCACAGGTAGTATGGACGAGGAGGAGGCAGGTCCTCAGCTGGGGTAAGCCTTGCTAAGGCCCCCTCGATGCTGTTTTTGCACCTGATGGAAGTGGAGGATGCACCCCACAGTCCTGCCTGCTTGTTTAGCTGCCCTCTATGTTTCAACAATGAAAATTATCGATACCTAATCAAATCCCCTTTCCAACTGGTCTGAGCCACCTGTATCTCCCAGCCCTGTCAACAAATTAACTATCATAAAGTAACTAGTTAGCTAGTTACCTGACACCCATAAAATAACTATTACCTGACTGGCATAAAATAACTAATAAATAGCTACCTAACATCATTCTCTTTCCATGATCCCTTAGTTGTTTTTTGGTTTTTTTTAAAAAACAACAACCCCAAACATAGATTTCAAAAAGCACTGACATCAAAATAAAAATTGATCAGCTCCAAGCAATTCTGCCCTTCACAAGCCGTTTTACATGATTGAAGACTTCAGCTTCCAGTTCTCAGAGGCTTCTCCAATTCTCAATCATGTGTTTTTCCCTGCTCTCTGTCAACAGCCAGACACTACAGAGCCTGCAACCACCAGCCACCAGGTAAAAGTCAGTCCAGCTGTTGCCTCTGATTTTTATTTTTTTAACTAATAATAAATACACCACACACACAATGCACATACAATACACACACATAACAGCTGCTCTGCCTCTGAGTGCAAACCCAGTTACTCCTAGGTATTCTCAGGAAACAGAAAAGCAATGTTCCCAAGGCTGACAGATTTCTGAAATGATCTTCCTTTAATGTATGCTCAGTTTAACTGGCATTTTAGTAAAATGACTCTAGCTTTATGCCAGCCGAAAAGAAAGTAGAAAGTAAATCAACAAGCTTATTTTTTGGATAGACTTCAATATCTCAAAAATTCCCAACCAATGGAAATTTGCTACTAAGGCTGCAGCCTCTTTACAAAAACAACCAAACATCCCTGGCTACAACTCGGTGTGACTACAGCCATTGCATAGCAAGTGTACGTACGCTTGCATGTACGCTTTGCCCTCTGTGAGGGTAAGCAAGAAAAAAGCAGGTGATAAAACGCTTTGACCACAACCATGTCATACCCTGGTTATTTTTGCAGTATAAATGAGTTATATATGGATCAGATGCATTTGCATTTCACTCACTAATACCACTCAGAGCAGCATTTAGGCGTCCTTATTTTTCACAGAAAGTGGAAAGACGTCGAATACCCAGTTTATCTTAAAAAATGTTAACTGAAGTAAAATGCATTTGCAAGCTGCACATTTCCTGGATCAAGTGAAATAAGGCATCAAGCCAGAATCTGATCTCGTTTGCCACTATGTAAACGATGAGTAAGTCTGCTAGGGTCAACAGAGCAGCAGCGGAGTCACATGAGTCACAGCACACTGCTCTTCGGAAAGATTTCTCCATGGCTAAATATACTATTACAGTTGCTTCAAGAAAAGATCTGCGTCAAGTTCTAATAAATGCTGGCAGTGAGGCTGAGCTCCGAGCAGTCACAAAGCCAAAAGGATGAACAGGAATTAACAAGTGGCCTTAAAAACCTATTGAAGAGAATGGAAGTTTTGTCCGCACAAGAACTGAAGAATCAGAACATTGGTAATGAAAATCATGACCTAATTTTTCTGTCACCCACATTTAGCCACCTATCAAATGGGTCTGGGAAAAAAAAAAGGTAGAAAAGGAAACCGAATTTTCTTCAGGATCAAAGTGCAGAAAATACCCTTAACCTCAACAGACTAAGTTTGTAAAAGTTACCACTCAACTACATGACAACATGCAGTTTGTTTCACTATAATTTTAACCAGGCTTGTCCCAATATCTTGCTCCTACCAGGGGAGTGCATTAAACAAACCTGCTATTGTCAGTGAAGAGGAACAGCTACACCAACAGAAGCCAATCCAACACCCCATCCCCATGATCCATCAAAATGGTAATTCCAATAAATACCTTTTATATCTCCATCTGATACACACAGTGCTGAATCTGGGAAAACGAGAGCTCAATAAACCATAAAAGAGATGCCCTTTGGTCTTTTCTTTTTTCAGTGAGGTCATAATTTAGTGCTGTTACAACAACAGTTTTAGGTAACTAAAATTGCTTATCAAATGTAGGTTTACATTCTCTATCAACAAAGTACTGAATTAGAAGAGATTTCATAATTCCTTATGAATTTCTCTCCTACCCAGTCTTTCCACTGGAAGCCTGATTAAATGAGTATTATTTCTTGTTAAGTGGTTTTACAGGTCGTTTATCTTAGATTTATGAGTATCAACCTACTTTAGAAGGTATTAGATAGCTTTAACGTTTGACACGTATTCTCTAAATCACTTACAGTGCTCTCCATTTGCAGTAGACGATCCGTAATCTTCTCAATATTAGGTTTTATTGACAATGCACCATATAGAGTCCTTATTATATGGTAATGATTTAAGATAGGTGCAAGATTGGGAACTAATAAATCTAAAAGCTCATTTTTGACTGTTGACACAGAGCTGAGGAATAATGTGCATCCATCTAAATCACTCTGTTTCTCAATAATGTAACACACACACTCACATTTAACCTGTTAGGAGCACAGTGCAGAGATGTACAAACAGATCCTAATTCCTGCTTTGAGCCTGATGGACTCACACACTTAAAGCTCTGTATTTACTCAGAGAAAGCCACCAGTGGATGCAAGACCCCCTCCTATGGTGTGGAAGCGATGGATGTGGGCAATGGCAGGAGCAGAGGACTCAGGATGGGGCTCCTGTTTCCCGAGTGCTGGTCCATGCCTAGCTCCACCTGGTTCATCACAGCCTGCTGCTGCTGTCCAAGCTTGACAACATCAAGCAGCCCGAGCAACGCCTCTGTTGTGTTTGAGCCACGCCAAGGTAAATACACCTATTGAGATCAAGGAGCATTTTCCCTGAGTAGGGAGTTAGTAAGACTGAGGTTAAGGGCTTAAAAATCAGCCCCATCATTTATATTTGGGAGACAGAATCAAAAGCTGTCATACATAACAAAGACATACCTTCATGTAGCCCTACACAATAATAATTTCACAGAAATATTGGCACTGATAGTAATTGAATTCAATTGAATAATTGATTCGACTGCTTCAATAGATCAGCCCCCATATCTACATTACTCACAGAAAATTGGAGTAGAAAAAAAAAAAATTAAAGCAAGAGCCTTTGTTAGCAAATGAACATTTCTCCACTGAGTTCCACAGAATTCAAGTCTCACCTGCAACCCTGTAATCCAAAGGTATGTCTTTGAAATGCAGTCAAGAGATCTGTATCAGTCCTGCTTTTATAGCACAACATTGGAAATGGTTTCTGGGGCATCGGAGCTGCATGAACTGGCAATTTGTTAAGCTGAAATGTGACATTTCAAAAAAAGGCTGGAATGATCTCAGAGCAGAACCAACACAAAATTTGAATCCTGCTTTTATCCCAACAGCCACCCTGTAAGAAAACTCCAGTGAAAAACTGGTTAGTGGCAAAATTGTCCTGACAATTACATGTGACTGTAATTGAGAGTAGCAGGAAAGTACAGTGGAGGTGGCTTTCTCTCACCTTGCTCATTCAGAAAACAAACAACCCAAAAATCCTTACTCAGGCTAGAGGCTTGGCAGGCTCACTCAGCTGTCTACAAATGATTTAGTAGCAGAGGAACTGGTGCCACTAAACGTTGAGAACTCCGAACTCCAATCAAAATAAAACACATCATTCAAAGTAATGCAGTAAGCATCGCTGTTACCTTGTCTTACTTTGGTAAAACGAGGCACAGATTTGCTGGAGGAAGAGAAGAGTGGGGGCGGGGGGAGGAGTTAAATAAAATCAATCTTCCCCAAATTTGCACTCCCCAGCACTGTACGCACACTGCTGTCCTTGACGTGAGGGAGCTCTGCAGACCCCCAACCTAATAACACATTAGCAGGCAATTTACTAACATACTGCGAAATAGCAGAAATATCACAAGTTCCATTTTTCTTATTAATGGAGCTAATGGCATTCTGCAATGCAGTATCTACATTTTTGTAAGCTTATTTCATTCACTCAGTTCCTAAATCAGCAAAATTTAGCAATCTTCAACATCTCTCAGTGATGAGTGAAATTTCTTTCACTACTGTGAAGAAGGGAGGAGGTCAAGAAGGCTTGGGAAAATTTGTTAGTATGATCTGTAATATGAATTTGGCAGAAAAGAAATTGAGAACATTTCTTTGGAAAACAATCAAAGGGCAAAGTTTTCCTCTCGGAGCTGCATGATAATTCATGACTTACATGCTCCAAAGAAACTTGCTACTCCGATGATTAGGATAACAAAATATTCACTGTCTGCCTGACAGACCAAAGATGGTCATTTTTCCTCCCTTTGTCAGTATCGTTCTATTCAGGCAGGGCCATGTGTGTGTCCCTTGACACACAAGTAAAGATAGACCCATGCATGTCTGCTCAGGAAGATTTTAATCTAAGTTAGATATGGCACAAAAAGAAATGAGAAAAAGTAACAGGGCATGTGGTAGAATCTTCGGCTGTCTTGTAGAGAATGACACTGCTTTCTCTTACCTGGATCTCATCTGCTCCTGGTGTACATGAAAAGTCAGCATCTCCATGGTCCACCACTGACAGCACCTCAAGACACACAAGCGATCAGTGAAATTGAGGACCTTGACAGCCTCTGAGATGAGCAATCTTGAGCCTCCTGTATCTGTTTCAGCTGGGGTTAATCAACACAAAATTAAAGCACGTAACTTATTGTCATGGAATAATAAGGTGGCCAGTACAACAACTGAGTTCAAAAAAGGACCAGACAAATCCATGGATGGATGAATCCATGAATCCAGTCCTTTGATTTCAAATCACAGTTGAGTCTGGGTGCATAGTTTGGCTCCACAAGTTTCTAAAGCACTGATCAATGGAAGGATATGCCTTCACGAGGTGGATCACCCTCAGGATGCTTTGTTCCTGTACTCTTCCCTAGGCATCTCCCATAGCCAGTGCCAAAGGACAGACTCTGGGACTCTTGGATCCTACTCTATCCAGACATGACGCCTCATACACTATAATGAACGCAATCATAAAAACAGACTGTTTAGACAAGAAAATTGTGTTAGCTGGATTTTAAAAGAAGATTCAAATTTTAAGAAAATGTTGTATGAGACATCGACAGAAAGAGTTAAAAAAGAGCTAAATGAAAACTTCGAAATATTCACATAGACTAACCTCAGTGGATGGAGGCAAAATCCTGAAGCCTTCTTTTCTGTCACTGGAGGAACTGGCTCATCCAGAAGGTGCTTCAGAGACCCTGCAGTGGCTCCTGCCATGAATCACCATCCACATCAGCATCCCAAACTTATACAGCTCCAGTAGTCTTGTTCCAGGAACGGAGAAGGACTGAACTTTTTTAGCTGAATAACTTTTATGGACCATTCTTCCTTGAAGCCTCTAAATGATCTCCTCCTGTCAGGCCATAGTGTCCCCTCTTGCTCCTCCTACCCCAGCTGGCTGGGGTGCCTCTAGCATCTCACCTTTTCCTTTTTTGTTCTTTGAGTAACCTGCATAAATATGCAAAATACATACAACTACCATTAGGCCTAGGCAAACACTGAGTGCATGAACATAAACCTCACACTTAGTGCAGTCTTTGTTGCGACAGTGACAGGGCAAGCTTTAAAGCAGCAGGTTACTAAGTCTACTACATAAAAAGTCAGGTTGCTTCTACCCTGGAAACATTTAACATTCTATTCTTTTTGCTGTATTACTAATTCCAAGATCTGTTTAATGCTCTGCATCTGAATGGGACTCTCAATTACATCAGTCACTGCATCTATCCTTTGAATTTTTTTTCCTTTTTTTTTTCGTCACATACATGTAACCTGAATCCACAACTGCTGGAGCCTGCAGCTTGCTCTGCACACTTGAAGTGCCACAACAAAACGGGCTGAAAGGTTACATTCAGTTTTGAGTTGCTCATGGCAAGCAACACCACCCGTGTTTTGTCACTGCCGTCACTTCCTTGTGAACTGTGGCTGAGAGGTGGAGGTGACTTCACCCCGAACACAGCCGCTCCCCAGACTGCCAGCGTACAGAACGATGTGGTTGCACACTGCGGCAGGGGCAGATACAACACCATCCTAACATGAGGTAGGAGGAAGAGGAAAGAAGGTGAATTGTCCAGTTACCTGCAGTATCTCTCGCTGCTGGATGACATGCCATACTGGCTGGTGCCAATAAGAGCACACACAACCCTTTCACACCCCACATCTCCATGGTCCACCACTGACAGCACCTCAAGACACACAAGCGATCAGTGAAATTGAGGACCTTGACAGCCTCTGAGATGAGCAATCTTGAGCCTCCTGTATCTGTTTCAGCTGGGGTTAATCAACACAAAATTAAAGCACGTAACTTATTGTCATGGAATAATAAGGTGGCCAGTACAACAACTGAGTTCAAAAAAGGACCAGACAAATCCATGGATGGATGAATCCATGAATCCAGTCCTTTGATTTCAAATCACAGTTGAGTCTGGGTGCATAGTTTGGCTCCACAAGTTTCTAAAGCACTGATCAATGGAAGGATATGCCTTCACGAGGTGGATCACCCTCAGGATGCTTTGTTCCTGTACTCTTCCCTAGGCATCTCCCATAGCCAGTGCCAAAGGACAGACTCTGGGACTCTTGGATCCTACTCTATCCAGACATGACGCCTCATACACTATAATGAACGCAATCATAAAAACAGACTGTTTAGACAAGAAAATTGTGTTAGCTGGATTTTAAAAGAAGATTCAAATTTTAAGAAAATGTTGTATGAGACATCGACAGAAAGAGTTAAAAAAGAGCTAAATGAAAACTTCGAAATATTCACATAGACTAACCTCAGTGGATGGAGGCAAAATCCTGAAGCCTTCTTTTCTGTCACTGGAGGAACTGGCTCATCCAGAAGGTGCTTCAGAGACCCTGCAGTGGCTCCTGCCATGAATCACCATCCACATCAGCATCCCAAACTTATACAGCTCCAGTAGTCTTGTTCCAGGAACGGAGAAGGACTGAACTTTTTTAGCTGAATAACTTTTATGGACCATTCTTCCTTGAAGCCTCTAAATGATCTCCTCCTGTCAGGCCATAGTGTCCCCTCTTGCTCCTCCTACCCCAGCTGGCTGGGGTGCCTCTAGCATCTCACCTTTTCCTTTTTTGTTCTTTGAGTAACCTGCATAAATATGCAAAATACATACAACTACCATTAGGCCTAGGCAAACACTGAGTGCATGAACATAAACCTCACACTTAGTGCAGTCTTTGTTGCGACAGTGACAGGGCAAGCTTTAAAGCAGCAGGTTACTAAGTCTACTACATAAAAAGTCAGGTTGCTTCTACCCTGGAAACATTTAACATTCTATTCTTTTTGCTGTATTACTAATTCCAAGATCTGTTTAATGCTCTGCATCTGAATGGGACTCTCAATTACATCAGTCACTGCATCTATCCTTTGAATTTTTTTTCCTTTTTTTTTTCGTCACATACATGTAACCTGAATCCACAACTGCTGGAGCCTGCAGCTTGCTCTGCACACTTGAAGTGCCACAACAAAACGGGCTGAAAGGTTACATTCAGTTTTGAGTTGCTCATGGCAAGCAACACCACCCGTGTTTTGTCACTGCCGTCACTTCCTTGTGAACTGTGGCTGAGAGGTGGAGGTGACTTCACCCCGAACACAGCCGCTCCCCAGACTGCCAGCGTACAGAACGATGTGGTTGCACACTGCGGCAGGGGCAGATACAACACCATCCTAACATGAGGTAGGAGGAAGAGGAAAGAAGGTGAATTGTCCAGTTACCTGCAGTATCTCTCGCTGCTGGATGACATGCCATACTGGCTGGTGCCAATAAGAGCACACACAACCCTTTCACACCCCAGTAAATCTATAGGTGTCGGCTATGAATTCTTCACCAGCCTTGCTCTGTGTGCAGTAAATCTATAGGTGTCGGCTATGAATTCACCAGCCTCGCTCTGTGCATAACTCATGTTAAAATTCACCTGTCACATTCACACTCTGCCATAAATAGGTGCAAGCTGTGGATGAGAGGTACAGCTCATGTTAGCATCCTTTCTGCCGAGCAGCTCTCTTCTACACGCTTCTGGTTGAGACCAGGATCAAACCTACGCTCTGGAGGCTTTTCAGATAAGTACAGTATGTACATCTGGATGAACGTGTTTTGGTGGTCAATTGAATCATGAGCTTAAGACCGTTTTGTGGTCGAGTTGGCAGTGTAGGTTATTGAAGAAAATGTCTTTTTCTTACTTGTGAAAAGCTGAATTTGAAGCCTACGCATAGTGGCTTTTCTGGGAAAGCAAATTTTCTAGGAATGCCAGTTACAATTTTAGGAAGGAAACAATGTGGTAATTCTCAAATTCAAATCAAGTTTTGGCGCAGAAGAGGAGAAGCAAGGCTTGAGAAGAAAAGGTCATGGCAAAACACTACGAAACAGGTAAAAAACTGTTTTCTCTTTTTTTCCCCCTTTCCCATCTTTTTCAAGCCAGCTTCTCACTAAAGCTGCTTTCCATCTCTCTAAACTTCCATCACTGTCAGTATAATGCAGGAAAGCACAGACTGAAAATAGAGCTTTTCTTTTACTAGAGGATAATTACTAGTTGTTCACTGTCTTATTATAAAATCCTAGCAAAGACCAGGATTTTACCAAGAAGATGCTAAAAAGCATCAATATTATAACTTACACAGGAAAAACTGTTTCATCAGTCCTCTGTCCCCTGGAAAACCACGACTTCTCTGGCAGACAAGGCAGAACATAATCTCTCTTTTCTTCCTTTCTACAAGATCTGTCTGATTTAAATTGAAAGCTCTGTAGGGTGGTAACCTGTTTGGAACTACATTAAGTATGTGTATTGTAAAGAACTATGTTACATCAACAGTGTTGCAAAAAAGAAAAAAATAAAAAAACCAGAGATTGTTATAGCAAAGCCTCTACTGTAGGTCCCAGGAATGACAGTATAATTATTTTTAGAGATGACTATAGCAGTAACTCAACATGACACGAGAGACCTGAGAAACAGCAAGCCTGATTTAAACCAATGGAAAAGCCAGGAATGCAGAATGGAGACTGTTCTTAATGCACCATATTGCATCTGAACATTTTGTTCCTACCCATCTATCCAAAGCATGACGTTTTGCATTTCATATTAACATTCTGAAGACATTAAAGGATTCTTCAATTTGATGTTCATATGCTGTGTCAGAACACGCACTCTGACTGCTTAGAGAGATGTTATGTCTACCTTTTACTCATCTTCCCTCCTTCAGCCTCCTAAACATGCTCCCCCCCACTCCCAAAAAATCCCTGGGGCTATTTTTATTGGTAGTATTATTTAGTTCAGCAGGAAGATAGTTACAAATACGGTTTGTGGGATTTGAACTTCACTTTGAATTTCTGCAGTACCTCAGCTGTTATGCATATGTACTAAGACTGAATACTAACAAATCATTGCAGTAATACTTGATGTTCATATACAATTTCTCATCTTCAAAGCACTTTAAAATTTCCCAGAGGTTCTACAAAATCTGGGAGAGGGAGGAAGAGATACGAGCAAAAGCCTTTGTTTAGCATTGGTCTTAACATAAATCATAGTTAGTCCCTTTCTGCTTAGTGCTATAGCAGGAATGTCGTAGTCTTCAGATTTAAGTCTGAAGTGCTAAACAATGCTAAATTGTCAATAACACATTTTCACTAAAAAGTATTTAAAAGACTCTTTTTTCATACGGACAGCTCTCTTCAGAAGCTCTGTTCTCACCTTTGAGTTCAAAACTAGGGAAACTTGTGACATTAGTACAACGTGTTGGGAGATGAATTTATGTATCAAAATAAAGGACATTTTGATTTCAAAAAGTTTTGATAACAAAAAAAATATACCATATTTCAAAGTAACAAAACAAGAAAGAACATAACCAGGACTCTTAACAATTTCAAAAGATTAAAATATTTTTAAAAGATTGTTTTAGAGGCAAAACTAGTAATTCTTCATTAATTCCTTCAGTGTTCAAAGCAGAACGGTTAGCTTTTAATAGCTGAAAGGAAGCTCTCACTAATTTGCTGGCCAGCGCTAGAAAGAGCAAGGAAGAAAAACGTGGAAGTGAATTGTTGCAGAGCTTACCGCTCCTGATCACGTACCAGGGGAAGAGATTTTCCTCAATGCCTGAGACCAAGCAAAAAACACTCTGCCCACTTAAAACTCCAAACCTGGGTTGGAGGAGAGGGCAGGCGGTGCCCCCTCCTGGCCGCTCCCGGCGCCGCCCGCCGCCGCCGAACAAGGGCTTGGAAGGAAAAAAACGTTTCAAGCGATTCTTTTCTTTTTTTCCTTTTTTTTTTTTTTTTTTAAACAAACAAAAGAATAAAGTTTGCCTATTTTTTTTTTTTTTTTTTTTTTTTTTTTTTTTTTTTTTTTGGCTGGGCTGAGTCAGGCTTGCAAACTTTTTTCATTATCACCATAAAAAATGGGGATGAAATGAAACAAAAACTAACTCTTTACTTAATGGGAAACAAATATGAAGTCGTAATGAATAAAACATTCTATTTCTCAAATATTCCACTAAACATGTAATCCAATCCAGCCTTTACGCTTGAAAGCATGACTTGCATTCAACATGCTTTCTTGCTTTCTAGGGCACAGAGTTCTGTAACACAAAAATTAGCACAGGCTATGATTTTGAAACATAGATGTTAAACCAGTTCTTCTGAGGTCATTTATTTGGTCAGATTCCTTTTGACTTTGAAATATTTCTATAACGTCTGACAAAATATGGAAACATTCTCAGATGAAAGGTTACATGCATTCCAGAAAAATTTCCACTGAATTCGAGAGGAACTCTACTCGAGAATATTGTAAACATGCAAACTCTTCTTTTAAGCAATTTTAATATGGTGGAAATAAAGAAGCATAAGATATGAAATTTGTTTTAAAGCTTAAGAAGCAATTTAAAATGAAATAACATACTTATGATTAAAGAATAACTGCAGTGAAAAGTGTGTAATTACATGTTAATTAAATTCTGTCTTTAATATATCTGCAGTGCCGCAAAACGATGTTTTCTCTCTATGAACTCTCCTGGCAAAATTACCTGAAAAAAACCATGAGTGTAAAGTAGAATCTGTTAACTATTTCACAACTGGAAAAACAGAAGAGAATGAAACTACAGCTTGCTTTTTTTTTTTTTTTTTAAATTAGGATTTCTATTCAGAAATAAACTGAACTTCAACATGTTTTAATTACATATCCTTCTGTTTATAATCTTCTACTTAAGTCTAAACTAAATGACAACACTGGCAGAACACAGTAAATTTGAGGAACTGGGATGAACTATTTCTAGGTAAATGTTAACAGAACCATTTTCCTTTATACAAAAATAATTACGTTCAGGCAGGGAGCCAGTCTTCTGTGCACGCCATCCCCTACTGTCCAATTTCTGTAAAATTCAACATCACCTTTCTTATCTGGCTATTTAAGACTTTCTAATTTTTCCGTTCTCAAAGTATAAGCTTCTTCTTGCATTTGCAGCTTTTCATTTATCTCTGCCTGTAAAGAAAATCAGAAGCAAAGAGTGGTTATGATGGAGCTATCTCAGGCTGCACATTGTCTTTGTGGTTTTGACACACCGTAGTGCAGTAAGACAGACATTATCCTACACACCTTCCTGTTTTGCAGACATAACGGTGTTTCAGCCTGTATTTAGGTGATAACACTTTATTGTATTACGGTGCACAATCCTGGTGTATGGTATGACTGCCACGAACAGGAAGTGATCTGGGACAGGCATTTCTCATGTAACCTTGTCTTGGGAGACAGGCTGATTTGCCTGTATTCTCAGACAGCCTTTACCAATAAGCACCAAATCAGAAAAATTGCTTTGGGATTTGGTTGTTGCCACTGTTTTTCCTTTGCTGCAGATGTTTGTTCTCTAGTGTAATACATTTTATTGAAACACTGCTGAAATTAGAAAGCATTACTGAAAATGAACAATAAAAAAACATATTTCTGTGATGTTGCTTGTCTTTCTTAATTACAAACACAATTATGAATGTGTATCTCATTCTGGAAATCCAGACTGCTGTAGGCACTGAGAATTTCATTTGCAAAGTAACATTTGTGGGGAAGGTACAAGGGTTGTGACATATTTTAGTGAAATCCTTTGCAGTGATTGGCATAGCAATCATTAATTCCTTAATATTTGGTAATGTGGGATCACTGGAAAAAAGGCCACAAATACTGGGGGGTTATGGGGAATTTATGTCTATTTCTCAATATCAGCATTCATGATGAAAAAAACACATGAGAAATGGAAGGAGTACAATGACAGTCTTTCCAAGAGTTGCAAAGTTTTGTTCAGACAACTAGAAAGGGCTCAAAGGTCCTTTACAGACTCCACATAAACTGATCCAAAACTTAGACTTACATTCTTAATGGACTTCACATAATTTTGATAAGGCTAATAGAATTGGCCCAGAAAAGCTTGCAGTAACTTGCCATTTCAGGAACTTTTTTGGCTTGCCAGTCCTAGCAATCCCTAATAGTGCTATACTGCAACCTATCAATGGTTAACCAAGCTAAAATGTTTTCAAAGTTCTCAATAGCTCAGATTAGCATCAAAAAGTTGGAATTTCTATCCCAACTTTGTATCTGTAGAGATAGCCTTCACCATTTTCAACCTACCCTCAAGTATCCGCAAATATACCCCTATCCCTTTACATTATATGTGTACTTAGCCGCTTTGCTGTGGAACATTGATCCTCCAGGCTAACCCTCTCCCAGCCACCCCAGCTGCCTTCCCTTCTCCAGTTTTTATATCCCTCTGTCTCCTTCAGTGAAAATCAGCTGCTACAATACTCACTATGGCTACTGCTGAGACCACTGAGTGCCAGCACTATGATTTCAGACTCCAAGTTATTTTATGGACTCAACTAGAGCAAGAGATGTCTCAAGTCCCCTGTAGATGTAACACAGATTGTGAAATCACACTTCACTCAACAAAATGGTATGAGCTTGATCATGTATCAGGTAAAAATCTAATGATAAGATTACCTCAGAAGTCAACAAATTGAGAAATCAGGTGATATATTGGTGGAGAACTTTTAAAACTAAAAGGAAATTCTTTTCTGTGCATATAACCAGAGTTGCAAAAGAAGAATAATAAAAGGCATTTTTCTAATCTGTGCAGTTCTTGTAAAGAAAAAAAAGGTCTTAGCACTGATAATAAAATCAAGGTCAAATGTGTGAAAACCACACATCCATTTTTTATGTAGGTGGAGACACGAATAAGACAACATAGGCCAGGTTCCCTCTTGTTTCTAAAGAAATTATGAAATGGAATATGAAATCAAATAGGTAGATCTAATGATGACATCATTATTCCAATCTATATTCCCCATTCATACATAATCCATGTAAAACAATTTATCAATATTTATCAACATTATTTGGCCTGGGACATCAAGGACAACAAAAAACTTCTATAAGTATGTCAGAGACAAAGGCAAGACTAGGAAAGTTGTGGACCCTCTCTGGAAGGAAATAGGAGATCTGGTCACCCAGGACATGGAGAAGGCTGTGGTACTGAATGACTTTTTCTCCTCAGTCTTCGCTAGCAAGGGCTCTAATCACCCTGCCCAAGTTGCAGAAGCCAAAAACAGGGGCTATGAGAATGAGGAACTGCCCACTGTAGGAGAAAATCAGGTTCAAGACCATCTGAGGAACCTGAAGGTACATAAGTCCATGGGACCTGATGAAATCCATCTACGGGTCCTGAAGGAGCTGGTGGATGAAGTTGCTAAGCCACTTTCCATTATATTTGAAAAGTCATGGCAGTCTGGTGAAGTTCCCACTGACTGGAAAAGGGAAACATGACCCCCAATTTCAAAAAGGGAAAAAAAGAAGACCCAGGGAACTACAGGCTGTAGTGCCTGACAATATTGTGGAGCAGATCCTCCTGGAATCTCTGCTAAGGCATATGGAAAATAAGAAAGTGATTGGTGACAGCCAACATGGCTTCACTAAAGGCAAGTCATCCCTGACAATAGATAAGCAGAGATCAACAGACTTCATTTACCCGAATGTATGCAAAGCATTTGACACTGTCCCGCATGACATCCTGGTCTCAAAATTGGAAAGGCATGGATTTGATGGATGGACCACTCAGTGGATCAGGAACTGGCTGGATGGCTGCACTCAAAGGGTTGCGGTCAACAGCTCAATGTCCAAGTGGAAACCAGTGACAAGTGGTGTTCCTCAGGGGTCAGTACTGGGACCCGTGCTGTCCAACATCTTTGTCAGAGACATGGACAGTAGGATTGAGTGAACCCTCAGCAAGTTTGCCGATGACACCAAGCTGTGTGGCGCAATTGACACCTTGGAGGGAAGGGATGCCATCCAGAGGGACCTGGACAGGCTTGAGAGGTGGGCCCATGTGAACTCATGAAGTTCAACCAGGCCAAGTGCAAAGTCCTGCACCTGGGAGATGGCAATTCCAGACACAAATACGGGTTGGGCGGGGAATGGATTGAAAGCAGCCCTGAGGAGAGGGACTTGAAAGTGCTCATGGATGAGAAGCTCGACATGAGCCAGCAATGCACACTGGCAGCCCAGAAAGCCAACTGCATCCTGGGCTGCATCAAAAGAAGGGTGGCCAGCAGGATGAGAGAGGTGATTTTGTCCCTCTGCTCTGCTCTCATGAGACCCCACCTGGAGTACCATGTCCAGCTCTGGAGTCCTCAGCACAGGGAAGACATGGACCTGTTGGAACGGCTGCAGAGGAGGGCCATGAAGATGATAAAAAGGCTGGAGCACCTCTCCTATGAAGACAGGCTGGGAGAGTTAAGGTTGTTCAGCCTGGAGAAGAGAAGGCTCCAGGGAGACCTTGTAGCAGCTTTCCCATACCTGAAGGGTCCTACAGGAGAGATGGGGAGGGACTCTTTATCAGGGAATGAAGTGATAGGACAAGGGGTAATGGTTTTAAACTGAAAGAGGGGAGGTTTAGGTTAGCTATTAGGAAGAAATTCTTTACTGAGAAGGTGGTGAGACACTGGAACAGGTTGCCCAGGGAAATTTTGGATGCTCCGTCCCTGGAAGTGTTCAAGACCAGGCTGGATGGGGCTTTGAGCAACGTGGTCTAGTGGGAGGTGTCCCTGCCCATGGCCAGGGGGATTGAACTAGGTGATCTTTAAGGTCCCTTCCAACCCAAACCATTCCATGATTCTATGAATATCACAATATTTTCAGACCATATTAGATATTTAATAAACTGTGGCTTGGTCAACAGTGTCCAATGTGATGCATCAAAAGTTTAAAGTGCCTAATGCCACCGGGTTGTTGCAAAGAGCACCAAATTCCACCAGTTCCATATGTTTGAGGGAGCAGTTTACAAAATAACAATGATCTACTCTGCTGGCTTCCCACATGTTTCAATTTATAGACCTCCCTGTAGAGAAGCACATCACCCTACAACAAACTTAAGTCCACTGACAATGGCTTCCTTCCCTTTCACGAATCCTGTAGAAAGAACTCATGGACTCCTCAGAGTCTGCAGACCACATACTGAAACGTGATCTGTTCCATTAGGGCAGCTCTTGTACAGTTATACACCTACTGAATGAAGTGCAGAATTGGCATAAATGTGTTATTTCTTACACAGACTGAAGGATGTGTAACATAGATGCATCTAACACCTTCTATTAAGCAAACATTGCATGTACTCCATCACAGCAGCTGATCCTGAAGCCCCAAAAAGGAATTTTATCACTGACATCACTGAGAGCAGGATTTGGCCCATGTTTCTTAACACATAGTAATGCTGAATATATATGTTGTTATATTACTGAATATTTTTTATCTTATCACATGTAAGCTGACTAAAGTAGGAGTTATTTATAGAGG
Organism: Calidris pugnax; assembly: GCF_001431845.1. NCBI lineage: Eukaryota > Metazoa > Chordata > Aves > Charadriiformes > Scolopacidae > Calidris > Calidris pugnax. Next base: position 5,725,574 of record NW_015090828.1, on the reverse strand, counting down.
CTAATTCACATTTTTACAGCATATGGATGTGCTTTTCGCCAGCTTTAACATGAAATACAGTTTATGTTCACTAAGGCTGAGCTAGCTAATTAACCATAGACAGAATTAGTGAATAACATTCTAGTAATAGTACCTCAAGGTTGCCAATAATTTCACTTGGGATTTCACCCACTGCGGACTTCTGATCTTCAGCAGCGACACCAGCCACAGCACCTGCCTTGAAGGACTCTACTTCTGGACAAGGCTCTTCAAGGTAATCTTCTTGATCAGACCCCTAACAGCAACCAACCAAAGGAAATATGTGAGTGAGAACATCCTCCTGCTTTCTACAAGACCAAACAGGGTCAGCCCAAAGATATGCATCAGTACATAAAGCCTGCTTTTGAGAACTCCTGCTCTGACAGAGACCGTCAGTGTCTCTCTTTCACTGCCCAGGCCAGGCAGATCCTGAGGTTATGAAGCTGCATGAGGAGAGAGTCCAGAGGGGCTGACTCAAATGTCCTCTATTGAGTGATTAATGCATTACAAGCGACTTCATTCAATCTTGGAGGAGAATGCTATATTCTGAGGAATAAATATCATTAGTGACTGGGCTCCAATGGGGATAAATGACGTAGGAGACTCATAGAAAAATAGCTTTTAAAAAAAGGAAGAAAATTCTATACCTTAGATTCTGTCTCTGTAGCTGTTGGTGATATTATGAACGATGAATAGATATCTGAAGGTATGCCATCTTCCAGCAGAGGAGGGAAAGGGGGAACTGAAGGTTGGGGAAGTTCAACCACATACTGGCAGTAGAAAAATAGCTTTTAAAAAAAGGAAGAAAATTCTATACCTTAGATTCTGTCTCTGTAGCTGTTGGTGATATTATGAACGATGAATAGATATCTGAAGGTATGCCATCTTCCAGCAGAGGAGGGAAAGGGGGAACTGAAGGTTGGGGAAGTTCAACCACATACTGGCAGTATTAAAAAAAAAAAAAGAAAAGAAAAGAAAAGAAAAAAAAAAAGTAATTCAGGTTTAATTATTGCTCAGAGGTTTATTACAGATTTTTTTAAATGGAAATGAAATGGCTGGCAAACAACAAAAAACAATACCTTTTCTGTTACTACCCAGGTGCTCAGAATGGGAAAACATACTGAAAATGATTATAGATCAGCTTTAATTTCTAGCTGCATCTCCAGGGGCCCTCTTTATAATACTTGGAAAGAACAGATGATTTTCATAATTTCATAACACTACAGCTTCTTACTCATGTGGATAATTAAGTTTAGAAAACACAGATCTTGGGTAACATGCAGTTTCCCCAATGCAAATTTGTCACTTCTGAACAGGGATCTTATTGCATTTTGGTATTAAAGGGCCCAGCTGACCACCAGGGTATTCTTTCAACGGAGTTGGCTGGAGCAAAGTTGTAGTGACAATGCAACAAATAAGGCCTTGAAAAAAAATTTTAAGATGTGATTATAATTTAAGAATTGATAGAGGTCCAAGTTTTGCTGCTTCATCAACTTGCTCCCGTTTCTCTTTCCTGTGAGCACGGGAACCTCACTGGTATTCTTCTGGCGTGTGAACTGTGGCTCCAGGAATGCTCTGTCAAGGAAATGGTTCCCCCCCTCCTCCCCGCAGTAGCTGGATGCAGCACTTAGTCCTTCCTCAGCTTCTCACGAGTGATGCAGAAGGCGGCCCTGCATCCTCTAAAGAGACAAGGGTCTGTGTTCTTTTTTTAAAACATGGCTGACAGAACATACATGCCAAATAGGGTGACAAAAGGCATTTTTGAAGGAACAAGGAACAGGTTAATACTAAAATGCTATGTTTGGGGCCTCTACGATGGGAAGAGCCCACTGAGAATACCAGGCAGATGTTCCAGTTCTGAGTCAGCTATTACAAACGGGATTTTGCTTGGACGGTGTAAGTCAACTACATTAATTCACATCAGGGTAATTGCAGCTCCCATAAATTAATTTCCTCATACCTTTGAAATCATAGTGAGGTGGATATTTGGTTTATGCAGTTACTCGCTACCATTAAACATGCTGAAGATATTAAAGGTTCTGTACATTTGCAAAAGCAATAGCAAAAATTGAAAATAAACAGTGACACTTAGCCATTGTAGTTTATTGCATTAAAAATCTCTTTTGTAGTTCTAAATGCTTATCAGAAGTTATGTTTGGACATTGTAATTAGCTTCAAGATAGTCAGAAAGTTTAGTTTTTGCATCAAAATGAAAAACCCTTTTGTTGAGCTAAATGTTATACTTTCTAAAATAAAAAGCTTTGTTTTCAAATTTACTTTTTTTTAAACTACAGCTATTTTGATTTAAGAAATATTTCCATTTTCTCTGATTTCTCACCTTATATTTTCTTATTAAAAAGTATTAGCTGAGTTGGATGAGAATTCACAATTACTTTCTGCTTCCCTAAAATAACATTTTTTGGTTAGTCAGTTAACTATTGACTCAAAATGTTTTCTTTGTCTAGATTAAATCATTATTCTGTTTATTCCCTCCAGTCCAAATTGTAGAAAAATGAAATAATGTAAAAAACTAGACCGGGTTTTAAAATCAATTCCTGGCTGATCAATTACCTTTTTGTAGCATGGATAAGATTTTCAGAGGTTCTGTTTCAGAGTAATATTTTTACTTCACTGCGTCCTTTTAAAGAGAGCCATTCTCTACTCATCTGTTCCGTGTCTAATAATAACCCTTGGATCATTAAGAAATAACTAAATTACAGCAGAACTAGTCTCTTTAATGAGCCATAATAGTCTCAACATTTAGCCAAAAGTTTTTTAAAAGACTGTGAAACTTCAACGTAGAATATGAAGTATTTTGTTTAGTAATAATAAGTTTATAGCAGTATTACAGTTTACAGCCAAAATATAGTGACCTAAAAATGCCATTCTGCATTGCTCCTTCCTATACATTGTGTCCTTAACAAGTCCAGGGGAAAATTAGAACGAATGAATTGTGGTGAGAGCCCGAAGCCAACAAACATATTTAAACGAATCCTTCTGATGCAATACTTTCCTTTAAAAAATACAATTAAGTCTTTGTATTTCCTTTGAACAAAACCTCATGTTTAATAGCACCAATGGCTCTGTAGTAAAATCTATTTAAAAACAGAGGAGGAGACACAGTAAGTTTTATACAGTTACAGTTAGCTTTAAAAAAGGTTGCTAATTTCTGAAGTCTGAGTAAATTTACGGTGAATTACTTCCACTGACCTACATTAAAAAATTCATCCTCCTTTTTTAATTCCTGAAGATTTGTCATTATGTGAGCATTATTCACTATGACAAAGATGTATTACTCAAAGTGTCCTCTTGAATCAATATAACTATCGAAATGTGAGAAACAGTTTGGCAAGATGATAATGCCTTAAAATTAATTGGCAATATTTGTCTGCACATTGCAGTCTGATGGGTGAGTGAGAATTCAAAAATAAAGCAATCGTAAAGCAGTTGCACAAATGTAGAGGGCATATCAGTGTCAGCTACAGATAAAAGGATGCTCCAACAGGGACTGGAGGAAGCAGAAATTAAATGCAATATTCTTACTAATTCCAAGGTGTGGTGTGGTGCCAAAAACCCACTTGAATCCGGACAAGCTAGAGCAGGCTAAATGTTGCTTTAAGATTTAGTAGAGGTTAATGTGGGAAACATCATTCAGCATCACCTTTACTTTCCCATCCTCGTTGCATCAAGCCCAGGTGTAGCCACAGAGTGTAGCTGGTGTTCAGATAGTGCTCGCCATGTACAATCCCATGACACAATTTTTCTCTGAAATTCTTTATAGTGAAAGTTTGCATAAAGAGAGGTAAAATATAAGAAGTGTCATGTTGTTCTGTACATAAACCCACATACTTTTCTTGTTGTTGAGAGCTAGCAAATTACCTTTTTACAAATGTAGGCAGAGCAAAGACAATAAAACAGTATGCAGGAAAATTTCTAAAACAGAATAATGGCAGGAAAGAAGATTGGTAAAACATTCTAATAAATGAGTTCCACAGATGTGGTAGTTATTATAAAATTAGCTTTGCATAACTTACCAATATACCATTACATTTTCCCCCAGATGTTATCTGTTACTTAAATTAATTTTGCTTAAGTTACTATTATTGCAGATTTTATCCACACTGTATTTTATTATTTAAGTTTCTGTGGCATAAAACAAGCCCTGGCTGATAGCATTACTTTTAATAATATATGTAAGAGGTTTTAGTATTATACAAATGGCTGCTGGGTATATCTTAATAGTCATAGCACAGAACGTCTGCTCTCAAAATATTATGTAGATTAAAACCAGCTATTTACTTACACTCTAATTCAAGTCATTGGAAAGGTTTGCAGTATTTATGTATGTGGTATGAAGGCAAACAATCTACTCGGGGAATAAATATCAGAGTTTGGAAATTAGCAAAGCTAAGGTCAAGGTCAGTTTGGATTTACTAACATACTTGCTGAAAATCAGAATTTATAGTTTATGCTTAGCTATTTCACAAATGAGAAAAGAGACTGAGGGGGTGGTGTATTTCCCTCTTTGATACAAGGCTTTTGTATCATATTTTAAACCCACCTTTTCAGCTTAATATTAACTGAAATTCTGTACTCCTCTCCACAGAGTCTTAACATAAATTCTCTGTAGCTAATCTTACCAAACATAGGAAAATAATTATTTATAAGGATTGGAAAAAAATCAGCATGGACCATTTCTAAAGCCTTGTAACATTTTTCAAAGCCTTTCAAAGGCCTTTCAATGGATATGGATTTGATTTTATATAAATGATAGATGCATTTAAAAAGGGTGTTCTTTGTGTGTTATTCTCTATAGTCCTATCATCTGTGTAGTTTTTAATTGTATGCCATAGGACCTTATGCTACCAGAGACCTGCACAGACTTCTCTCTTACATATGATCATATGTGAGATTTCCTATGAACCAAAATATTTAATACAGGATTTACATTATTTTGCCATTCATGCTAAGCATTCCCAGCTGCACACCTACAAATGTGCTGAATTTCAGCTGCTGGAATAAAAGACATTTACAAGATATGGTTTGTTAGCTGCTTGTATTTCATGTGGTTGAATTTGAATGAATAACTAATGGACAGAGATGTGCTGTCTCACACCAACTCAAACCAGCCTGCCTTTGTTTTTCTCCCCTCTTTAACCTGCCAGCTTATGCAAACACAACAAATCCACCCTGCTTGCCTGCTGAGGCGTCACCCACCAGCGTTCTCACAGGTGAGGAGGTTTTTGGGAGGCTACTGATAGCTCTACAAATACATTTGCCACCCTATTTTGCAGCAGTGCTATAGACAAGGTCCAAAGGACCAAAGGATATTATGAAGCGCTCAAAAACTTAATCCAGATGCATGATCTGTGCAGTGTGACTAAGATGGCAGAGCTTCCTTTTGAACTCCTGCACTGTACACGTTTGTAAGAATATTTAAAGTAGAATTAAGATCAATGAGGGACTAAACTTGGCCTCTGAAGTATGTTCCCCAGTTGCTAATGATGCACATGGAAACTCTGTGTGCATGTTCCTGGGCAGGAGTTTTCAAACCACTATCCCTTAAATGAGACAAGAGTTCAGTAAGTCAAAGGTATACTTTAAGCTCTTTTTCCTGCATTTCAGAATTCACGTGAATATGTTTTAAAGATACTTTTCCATGTTTCTGAGCTGAGATGTGAATCAACTTTGTTGACAATACATCAGTAATTAATGTAGTCCAAAATAGCTATCTGAAGCAATTTGGTGCCTACATTGACAAAACAGGATCTACTCCTCCCCCCAGGAAACTGTAAATCAGTCAGTGACATCTGGCCTCAAGGACATCAGAGTCATCTGAAATGTGGTAATTTATATTAATGAACATCAATATTAATTTTTAAATAAAAAGAATTTGCTACTGCCATTATGTTTACATATGGAATATTATTTATAGCTTGTGTTCCTCCTTTCCTACATTTTGCCCATAAATTATTGTAAGGAAACACGCTGTCACAGTTATAAATATTTTTCCTTGGAGTTAAAGCTTTTACATATCCTCTTACTGTTTTCAGTAACTATATGAGGGCAACAACCAGGATTTTCTTGCTACTCCAGGAACTGCTGCCAATTTTAATGCTTGACTGAGTAGAAAAGGGTGCTTCTACAAAAACAACCAAAGCCTTCCTCTCTAGAGATATCTTAATGCAGAATGCCCTTAATACCTAGATGCTGTAAGAATATCCTAACATACCAGAAAAAAAAAAATACTGATTTTACTGTGCTGTAGTCATCTATTTCTGCTTTTAGCAAGCTTCCAATTATTACTGCCAATTCACAGATTATTTAGAAAGACAAAATAAGAGACATCCAAAAAAAAATCCCCAGTTGGCTTTCATGCTGAGGACACATCACTAAATGATTCACCTTGGAATGGTCACTCTAAATTCACATTGTGTTTAGCATTGCCAAATCTCTTAGAGTTATGGGATTAGAAGAGAATCTCAGCTTTCATTTAAAAATAAAGTTAATGTCTAGCTCTTACAGTTGCAGAGGAAAGATTGAAAACAAATCTTGAAAGCTCAAAAGCTAGACTGCAAGCAAAAGGAACCAAACAACATTTATTTTTAAGCAAGTCTCATGATTTTTGGGTTCTGTCTCACCACTTTAAAATGCTTGAGGTTAACAAAACCCTTTTAAAAACAATGCATACAGATTTTGAGAAGGGGCGAAGGATTTATTTTTAGTACCTGAAAGTGCAACTCTTGTATGTCAGGGCTCTTCAAAGTGCCAGCCCCCCTTTTCTACTTCAAGGGCACCCATCAAACAAGCAAAGAGAGGCAGCTCCAGTTCTGGTTGTACAGTTATACTCAACAGGGATCTGAAGCCATTTAAAAAAAAAAAAAAAATTAATCAAGAGCCTTTCCCACAGCAACCACCTTGCTGGATCTACAAATATTAAAAAAAAAAAAAAAAAAAAAAAAAAAAAAAAAAAAGTAGTCTTTCTGCAGGATAAGAAAGACAGAAATGACTAGGTTTGGAAAATTAAGTACCCTTGCTTTATGAGGCTTAGCAGACTAAGAGTGGTGGTGGTCTGCTGAAACAGAGCAGGTGTCTTCCAGAAGGGCTCTGCGTGGACAAGGGTTTCATTAAAGGTTTGTTTCTCAGGTCATATTGGCCTTTTTGTCTAAGCTTCAGTGAAGTCACATCACCTTTTCCAATTTCTGTTTTTGCATATAGAAAACAGAAATGATCTTTTATGTGCATGCCTTATTGGATGCTGAGATGATTCATGATTTCCTATTTCTTATTACTTCTTTCTGTTATATTTGGAGCAGAATCGCTCCAGGGTTTCTTAAAGTGCCTTCCTTCAAAAAAAAAAAAAATTAAACAAAAGCCTTTCCCACCACAACCCCCTTGCCGGATCTACAAAAATTAAAAAAAAAAAAAAAAAAAAAGGCTTTTTTTTACTAGTGATTTGATCACATTAGAAAACCATGAAAGTATGTTTTGATGAACCCAATGCACAAAAGCCAGTCTAATACATTGGAGGCATATGCCAGGCCAGAGCTTTACATTTTCTTCTTATGCATTTCATTTTCCAAAGCATTTAATTTGGAAAGATCTGACATGAATGCTAAAAGCATTATGATAAAAGTATAAAAGCATATTTGGTGAGGTGCATTTTGGTACCTCTTTCTGGCAGGCAGCTTCATACATTTTATAAAGACTTGCTGCAGTCTCATACACGCAGAAAACCATTTTGCATGAGAGCATGTGCCTTTGGCAACAAAGTGCCCTGTAAGAATTAAATTGCTTAGAGGTGTAGTATTTATCACACCTGCTTTAGGGGCTTTGTCGACCTCCTAAACCTCCCAAACTGCACTTGCAGTAAGCGCAAAGGTGACTGTGTCTCCTGAGGGAAAGCCAGAACAATTAAGATAAATGAAGAACATAAAAATTGCTTAATCTACCTGGTCCACAGCAAGCACAGCCTGTTACCTCTTCCATTGACTATACAGGGAACCTAGGAAAGCTGGGTGCCTCGCTCAGGCTCCCCAGTTTGCCTGGCACTGGGAAATATGAAATATTCCCTTTTTTATTCAAAGGATCACTGTAGACACTCAGCAGGGATTACCAGCACCACACATTCCTCCTGCAGCCCCGAGCGTGCATGGCCAAAGTCAGATGGCTGTTGGCACTACCCTGTGCTCTTTTTTCCAGGTGTTACATCCGAGATGCAGCAACCTCTCACCAGCTATTGCTGCTCCATAGGGCTTTAGGTCAGCCTGTCAAAAAATGCTAATGTAGACGTCCCTATCTCCAGCATGGATGTCTATCTCTGACATGTCTCACACTGTTAGAGCAAGCGTGTGTAGGGAGCTGTGTGTTACCCCACCAGATTGCTCTTCCTTCATTAAGCACAGTCGTCAGGCTTTATGTAAACATGGGTACAATGTACATGAAAGAAAGGCACTAGGAAGATTCCCAAAAAACTGGGAAAACTGAAAGAGACCTTTGAAACAAAAGGGGTTCAAGAAGTGATTGGGAGCTACTGCTGAGAAAGTCTGACAGCAGAAAAGGATTTTTTTTGCTGTTGATACAGTAATGTGTAACCACTGCCTCAAGTTGGAGAGAGGTCCCACCTCCTGCCTTTGTCTGCTGCCACTCTGGGATGGCCTTCCCTTCCTATCCATTTGCTCTGACACCAGCATCTTCTCCATGCAAGACTGGTCATGGACAAGTCCCTCACACAACTGCCCCATACTGTCTACATTCCTGCACCACCAATTGACAAAGCAACAAGCTCTCTCTAAACTATTCTCAGTCATCAGGTGCATTAGATGTGAAGAGGCTTGTCTATATTGATTCACCCCTAGCTGACGCTACAGAAAAAGCTGCTCTAACATTTAAAAGGTTGCATTAAAAAAACAACCAACAACCTAAAGAATATTGATTCTGAGCTAAGAGGAAAAAATTGCTCACACAATTTAAAAATTACAATATAGATTTTTTAAAATATGCTACATTAGAAAACTTTTCAGGATATACAGTCACATAAAAATGGGGAGCTTGTGTTCTTTGTTATTAGACCTAAAACATAAAGTCTTTGCCTGAGTGTGTAAGTTTATGTTAAAACAACAATTTGTCCTGTGGACTGTAAATTCAATTACTGTTTTTATTGGAATCACATTTTGCTTTGGAAACAATCATGCAGAAAAACAACCAGTAACTTAGACATCTTAAAAACATCTTAAAATAGGCATGGCTTTGAGAACAAATCAGTTATGGTAATTCTTCCACTGTGAACTACAATGTTTTTAAAATCCATTTCCATATTTTTAATTAACACCTAGTTCAAAAAAAAAATCTTACTGTAGGTCATTTTAATCACAAATGGGAAAACAAATTTACTTTATCAGAAAATTGACTTGACACTATTTTAGGAACTTATTTTTCATGTTTTTATCATCAAAATTAAGTTATTAACATACATTTTCCAATTTGGGAATGCAGAAGTAAGCCAATTTTTCTCTCAAATTTCAGAGTTGCAGTTTTCAGTTACCTCTCTCTGTGAAACTAGTCTATTTTAGCACCAGAATATTTGATCAGTACACACAAAACTCCACATAAGTCTAAAATATCAGTACTACTTTACAATTGCATTCATATATAACTTGAATCTGCAGTATTCTAACCATAGCCTGTTAGTCAAAAGAAACCACCACTTCCTTATATCACACTTAAATTTCATATCCCATTGTAAACAGGGTCTCCTTATTACAGTACACGTTCATAAATCTGTTCATGCTGGATCTCAGCTCAAATGCTGGGGTTAGTTTTAATTCTATCTTGTAATACTGTCATTCACATTAAATAAAAACGCAGTTGTGGATAGGGGCAGGGTTAGTCTGGTGAATGCAAGAGTTAAACAAAGCTTTGTTTCAGCATAGCTTTGCTTGGTGGGTGATTTGAAATCTAATAAATTTCCTCTTGGTAAACTGCCAAAGCCAACCACACCTTGGATGATGTGAGGTTGTTTTCGAGAAGGTAACATCTCCTTACAGATTATCTCCTCCCACTTTGACTTGGAAGGTTTCTGAGAAGAAGAGTCATTTCCATTTCTGTTGGGGCATGAAATGGTTTCTTGTGAAAAAGCACATAAATCTCATTCTGCTTTGACTTGTTACGAAGCTCATGACAAACTGTATAATAATGTAGATACTGCAAAATTTGTTTTTAATAAAGGATGAGAAAAACCAAGCATTTTTACTGAATGATTTTTCCCCAAATAAAAAAAATCAAAACAAACCAACACTCAACTCCTTATACCTTACAAATTCTAAGTTAACTTTATGTTTTAGAAAATTACCACACACACAAGTAACAAAACCAATAAACCCCTGACATTTGTTCAAAGGAGGTCTCCACAATCATACAGAATTTTAACACAAGTCAGGACTAAGCGCAAACGCTTCAAACTTTGAAGTGAAAATCTTGAGTCGGCTGCAGAATGAGAGAATGCAAAGGGCACTGGGTTGAATTGTACACTATCAGCTTTCCTCTCCCCCACCTTGTGTTTTCTCTTTTTGAGAAACTGTTCTACAAGAACAGACAAAGACAATGTCATCACAAAGTTTGCACACATTTTGCCTGATGAGATAAAGACAATGTGTCTATGATGGTCAGCTTTTACGGAAAAAAATGAAGCAATGATGTCAAAGGGATTTATCTATTTATTCCTGTTAGCAGCACCTTTTCCCTGGCAGCTTTCCTAAATAGCAACATCATAACTACCTAGAGGGAGCAAATGCCAAACAGCAGTGTCTTCTCTCTTAAGGATGCACAGCTATACCCAGAAACATGACATTGCCTACTCTCAAGCTGCTGTCTTTTGCTCTAACCCTCAGAAGAAAACACCTATCAGGAATATCAAATGTGTGTGGATTGCCAAGCAGAGAAGTTGAGGAGAGGGTAGAAAAATCACTAATGGCTGGAAAGCTCAGCCAGCAACAGAGAGAAAAGCGGGGTGGATGTGGACATGGGAATTAAATTGGTCCTGTGGAAGGAAAGCTCAGGGAAAAGGGTGGATCAACGCGCAGAGGAAGAGAGCAGGAGCACTGGGAAGTAGCTAACAACAGAGAGGAGAGGCAGTAAGGCTCACAGATCCATCTGCACCACGCTGGTAGCAGAGTGCAGTGCTGAACTGTAACATTTATTATTCTTGCCTCAAACTCCCCTTTGGTCCCCCCTGCCATGCATGCCAGACTGCATGAAACAGCTGAATGTCTAGTGTGGCTCCAACAGCATCTCTTGTCACCAAACCAAGATTTTAACTTACTTTTCCAGTAGATTAATAACCTGAAGGTCATATCAAAGATGGCACTCCAAAGACTTCTGGAGGTGGGTCCTATTCAAGTCCTTATCTACATCAGGCTATTTCCCTCTGGATAATCCCTTGCTCCATCCAGACAAAATGTCACATACCTAGGTCTTCCTTTCATACAATTCTTTAGTTTGATTTTAGCATTTGGCAGAATGAGAAGTAACTCTCAGTGTTGCCACTAGGTTTGTGTTTTTATGTTGGCCAGAAATATTCACCTATGCACCAAAACAGTCTTTCTCCAGCTGACACAATCCATGTATACACATATACCTGTAACTGTTAATTTTTTTTAAGCTTACAAGAACTAAAAATAAAATGCCTCTCCCCCTTCCAAAAAAAGGCTTTTAAAGAAGGAATGATACCAAGAGCTGAAAAAAGAACAGACTTTACAAGACACCCTAAAGAAAAAAGAAGTTACCAAATATAATATACAAATTTTTAGTATAGTCCTTTTGCACACACTGTCTTCACATTTATAGGACTGACTGGTTTAAGTGTTCTTTGCAGGTGTTCATTATATCATGTATACACCCTAATAAATTATACTGGGTGCAGAGTTCTGCGTGGAAGAAATAAAGCTGATAGAAGATACCTTTGAAAAACTTGGCCCCAAAACCACAGACAGGTTATTTCTCTGTGACAAGAAGTAACTTAACAGATATATTTATCTCTCAATAGTAAATTAATCTCAAAACAACATCCTATATCAGAGAAAGATCTTAAGGTGCTCTTATAATACAAGCGATAGCGAATTTGAGCAGTTTAACAGGATTTTTTTTACCACCCTAAAACTATTAAAATTGTGAACTTTAAATAATTATATTTCAACCAGTGTTTTACTAGTTCTCTCTCTACCTTCTCTGATTTTAATTTTCTCACTTGTCAGCATCTCTTGGCAGTGAGAACAAGAAAGACCTCAAACCTTTGCTGATTGCTTTCCACGCAATCTGATTTCTATAAATTAGAAGTTGCTGATGGGGAAGCAGACAGCACTACCCTTTGATCAAGATACACATCTTGATCTCTTTTATCATTTTTTAAAAAAACAATAATATTACAACAAAAAAAATCATCATACAAGCTTTTCGATCAAAGTGTGTCACTGTCTGCTTCCCAGTCAACATACTGCCAGTAAATTGGCAAGGTGCCCAGAAAGAGCAGGCAGCAGCTGGTGGGTTTGATTACCATCTGTATATGTACTAATGTATAAAATATTATGTCTCCATCTAGTGGGCAACTGCATTTAACAGGAAATTTGAAAATGGGTTGGAACCAGCTTCCATGGATGGCACAAGGAGCTTTGCTAGACTTCCCATCAGCAGAACTGGGCTCTAAAGCTGTATCACATTGGAAATCTATCTAAAGCAGGAAAGGCATCAAAGCCCCGCTGGTGGTTCCATTGATGTTCTGGCACTTGCCCTTGAAATCATGTTTTCTCCAGAAGCATTCAAAAAATACCTATTTCTGTGCTCTCCCAACAAACCAGCTCTTTCTAACGCTCTGCAGCACCCCAGAAGTATTAATGGCCAAAGTTTGAAAATGTAAAAGAGACAAAAGGAAAAGAAAGTTGAGAGCAAGGATGCCAGTCATGTCCAGAGCTCCTGAAATAAACAATAAGGAATTAGATTAATATGCCAAGACAATGTCTTCCTTCAAAAAAAATTAAACTGCAGCTTATTAAAGCATTATCACCCAAAACTACTCGATGACAGGACATGAGAAATACTACATTAACTTTCTCATGCCATTTCAGACAACATCCTGGAATGACATTGAATAGAAACAGGGGTAACACAAGATATGCTAATTTGTTTTTCAGAAAAGTGCCGCGGAAACAGTCCTTGGGACACAGATTTAGAATTCATGTGGGGAGAAACTGAGGCATGATCCAGCTCTCTGACAGCTCTCTCACAACAGACACAGGACTAGAACAAATAGTTATTAAAAGATAAATTCGACCATGTTCATTATACCACCCTCCCTTTCATCGATTACCATCCCTTTTGACAACAGCTCTGCTAGCAATGTACTGACTGGACAGATTTTGTGCACAGCCATCTAGAGTGAAAAGTGCATCCTAATGAAGAACTATCAGTACAGCAAAATGAAATAAAGAACAACAGCAAGATCATACTATTGATTTTTTCCATCCACATATGGCCTAGACCTAAATTCCCTTTGCTTGAGAAATCTGTTGAGATAACTCTCCAACATAGCATGATTACGTTCCATTTAACGATTCTCGGGATGCATGATAGGCCCTGAAATAGCTCTTCTTTTTCTGAGTATCTTTTAATAAAGTTGTTCAAGATGCATTCTGATTTGACATACCTAAACTGGTTACAGTAAAGCATTTTCTACTTTTATCATATACTCCATTGCATTAGAACTCGATAAGTAATTCATTCAAAGGAACTTCAGTTTAACAGCACCTAATAGACACAGTCACTTAAGGTAGCACGTTGGCAAATTTCAGCTCTAAATCAGAAGCTGATCTGTCTATGAAGACAGATTTAAAAAATAAATCAACCTATCAGAAGCAAGCATCATTTTAAAGAAACTCAGGCACGAGTGCTTAAAAATGAAGTTCAATACATGCCAACAACTTTTGTGCTCATTTATTATATCGCTTGTTTGTGCAGGAAGGGGATGAGATTTGTTTCAATCTAATCTAATTCCCTTTATTTCAACAGAAACTACAAGAATTTGAAATGATTGCTGTTCCCTCAACAATTTGCTGTGATAGAAGCTTTATTTTTCAGGTCAGCACTCTCCATTTTTGATTGCTCAATGGGAACGCCACAATGGCTAAAAAAAGAAGGCTCTGAAACATTAGGAAATAGAAACTGCTGACTACCTGGTGAAGGAATAATGATTTATAATATATGAATAGGGGCAATAATTGGATAGCAGGCTGTACTCAAAAAAGCCTTAATTCACAGATCTGACATCAGAAAGTCATAATCCATCGATCTAGCATCAGAATGATGGATTATGACTTTTTAAGAACATGTAGACATGTCAGCTTCATGAGCATTCCGGGAACCGTAGTCCAAATTGTTTTACTGAGGTCATTTTAACAATTTCAGCTTTTTTCAATAAAGTTGATGCACTAATATTTTGAAATGTAAAAGTTCTGTTGGATCCATTTTTTTCTTTCAAACCCTAAAAATCTTCCAACCAAATAGCGTAGGTTGTGATTGAAGAACTATTTTTCTTAAAATTACTTCAATTCTGTGTCATTTTCTTCCAAAGATGTAAACAATTTTAACTCCTAATTTTTATGTCAAAAAGTTTGTATTCAAATTTGGAGGTGAAAAAACCAAGGTGCAAAGGTAGGGCTCAATTAGCATGTATTCTTTCAGGAAGAGCAGTAACATATACTGTGCACGTTTGCCCCTGGGACTACTGCAAAAATATCTAAATTTTGACCTCTGACTCCTTCCTTTTCTCAATCCTGATTTGGTTTTAACTTGTCACTGCCAAAAATAAAGTTATGAAGTGAATTTAGATGGAATCTTTTATGAAAAGAATAATACTCTTGCAATGTGTGAATACCTAGTGGTTAAATCTATTTTTTATAAAGAAACCTTTTGTCATATTAACTCAAAAAGATATCTAGCCTCTTCAATGAAATACTTGGAACTTCATTTTCTTCATAAAAACAGACAAGGGCTAAGGTTATTGAATGAAAAATTCAGGAACGTTGCAGAGATCCGTTAATTGAGCATCACGTACTTATTTACAAGTATCCCCCATTTCATTCATAAAATTCTATTAAAAAATCTTCCCCATTACAATTTAGTGAAGCCACTTATAAATTAACAACTGCTACATTAGATCAATTCAATGGCTCAGACAGGTAAGAGTTCTTCAAAAAACGCTTTCTGCTCCAGACAAGTGTTAAAAATAAAAAGAAAAGCTCACATTAAATATAAAATATGACTAAATATTTCCAACATATACACATATTAAAACCATAAAAAACCTGTGGCTAAAATTTCTTCCAAAGGTATAAAAACTTTAAGTGTACAAGTAACAAGGGCGAAAGGGCAAAAGAAACAAACCAAGCCGGGGTCGCATATCTCTATATTTTACCCTCAAGCTCCTTTATATCTACCCTTGTCTAGAAGGCTGAGTTTCTCCTTCATGGGTCTTTTTCACTTTATTTCCTTCTTACTCATAAAAATGCTTTTAAAAGAGCTTATGAAGCTTCCAC